>NC_142439.1:62522500-62570000 GCF_059453495.1 Arachis ipaensis | reverse complement strand
AAAGGTGAGCCGTAATAGCCTCATCTTTGGCAAGCTCCTCCGGTTTTTTTTCACAGTTTTTTTCCAGATTTTTTTTTTTCGGTTTTTTTTTTTTATTTACGTTCTGCTGACCCTCGTTCTTTAAATGACGCTATCCCGAGGAGGACACCGAAAGGCGAGCCGTAATGGCCTCATCTTTGGCAAGCTCCTCCGATTTTTTTCACAGTTTTTTTCCAGATTTTTTTTTTTTTTTTACCTTCTGCTGACCCTCGTTCTTTAAATGACGCTATCCCGAGGAGGACACCTAAAGGTGAGCCGTAATAGCCTCATCTTTGGCAAGCTCCTCCGGTTTTTTTCACAGTTTTTTTTCCATTTTTTTTTTTTCGGTTTTTTTTTTTTTTTTTTTTTTTTTTTTTTTTTTTACCTTCCGCTGACCCTCGTTCTTTAAATGACGCTATCCCGAGGAGGACACCTAAAGGCGAGCCGTAATGGCCTCATCTTTGCAAGCTCCTCCGGTTTTTTTCACAGTTTTTTTCCAGATTTATTTTTTTTTTTATTTTTTATTTTTTATTTTTTTTGTACGTTCTGCTGACCCTCGTTCTTTAAATGACGCTATCCCGAGGAGGACACCTAAAGGTGAGCCGTAATAGCCTCATCTTTGGCAAGCTCCTCCGGTTTTTTTTCACAGTTTTTTTCCAGATTTTTTTTTTCGGTTTTTTTTTTTTTATTTACGTTCTGCTGACCCTCGTTCTGCTGACCCTCGTTCTTTAAATGACGCTATCCCGAGGAGGACACCGAAAGGCGAGCCGTAATGGCCTTATCTTTGGCAAGCTCCTCTGATTTTTTTCACAGTTTTTTTCCAGATTTTTTTTTTTTTAACCTTCTGCTGACCCTCGTTCTTTAAATGACGCTATCCCGAGGAGGACACCTAAAGGTGAGCCGTAATAGCCTCATCTTTGGCAAGCTCCTCCGGTTTTTTTCACAGTTTTTTTTCCATATTTTTTTTTTTTTTTTTTTTTTTTTTTTTTTTTTTTTTTTTTTTTTTACCTTCTGCTGAGCCTCGTTCTTTAAATGACGCTATCCCGAGGAGGACACCGAAAGGCGAGCCGTAATGGCCTCATCTTTGGCAAGCTCCTCCGGTTTTTTTCACAATTTTATTTTCCAGATTTTTTTTCCGGTTTTTTTTTTTTTTTTTTTTTTTTTTTTTTTTTTTTATTACCTTCCGCTGACCCTCGTTCTTTAAATGACGCAATCCCGAGGAGGACACCTAAAGGCGAGCCGTAATGGCCTCATCTTTGGCAAGCTCCTCCGGTTTTTTTCACAGTTTTTTTCCAGATTTTTTTTTTTTTTTTAACGTTCTGCTTACCCTCGTTCTTTAAATGACGCTATCCCGAGGAGGACACCTAAAGGTGAGCCGTAATAGCCTCATCTTTGGCAAGCTCCTCCGGTTTTTTTTTCACAGTTTTTTTTCCAGATTTTTTTTTCGATTTTTTTTTTTAACGTTCTGCTGACCCTCGTTCTTTAAATGACGCTATCCCGAGGAGGACACCGAAAGGCGAGCCGTAATGGTCTCATCTTTGGCAAGCTCCTCCGGTTTTTTTCACAGTTTTTTTCCAGATTTTTTTTCCGGTTTTTTTTCAGATTTTTTTTTTCCGGTTTTTTTTTTTTTTTACCTTCCGCTGACCCTTGTTCTTTAAATGACGCTATCCCGAGGAGGACACCTAAAGGTGAGCCTTAATAGCCTCATCTTTGGCAAGCTCCTCCGGTTTTTTTTCACAGTTTTTTTCCAGATTTCTTTTTCCGGTTTTTTTTTTTTTTTTTTATACGTTCTGCTGACCCTCGTTCTTTAAATGACGCTATCCCGAGGAGGACACCGAAAGGCGAGCCGTAATGGCCTCATCTTTGGCAAGCTCCTCCGGTTTTTTTCACAGTTTTATTTTCAAGATTTTTTTTCCGGTTTTTTTTTTTTTTTTTTTTTTTTTTTTTTTTTTTTTTTAACCTTCCGCTGACCCTCGTTCTTTAAATGACGCTATCCCGAGGAGGACACCGAAAGGCGAGCCGTAATGGTCTCATCTTTGGCAAGCTCCTCCGGTTTTTTTCACAGTTTTTTTCCAGATTTTTTTTTCGGTTTTTTTTCAGATTTTTTTTTCCGGTTTTTCTTTTTTTTTTTTTTTTTACCTTCCGCTGACCCTCGTTCTTTAAATGACGCTATCCCGAGGAGGACACCTAAAGGTGAGCCTTAATAGCCTCATCTTTGGCAAGCTCCTCCGGTTTTTTTTCATAGTTTTTTTCCAGATTTCTTTTTCCGTTTTTTTTTTTTTTTTTATTTTAAGTTCTGCTGACCCTCGTTCTTTAAATGACGCAATCCCGAGGAGGACACCGAAAGGCGAGCCGTAATGGCCTCATCTTTGGCAAGCTCCTCCGATTTTTTTCACAGTTTTTTTCCAGATTTTTTTTTTTTTTTTTTTACCTTCCGCTGACCCTCGTTCTTTAAATGACGCTCTCCCGAGGAAGACACCTAAAGGTGAGCCTTAATGGCCTCATCTTTGGCAAGCTCCTCCGATTTTTTTCACAGTTTTTTTCCAGATTTTTTTTTCCGGTTTTTTTTTTTTTTTTTTTTTTTTTTTTTTTTTTTTTTTAACCTTCCGCTGACCCTCGTTCTTTAAATGACGCTATCCCGAGGAGGACACCTAAAGGCGAGCCGTAATGGCCTCATCTTAGGCAAGCTCCTCCGGTTTTTTTCACAGTTTTTTTCCAGATTTATTTTTTTTTATTTTTATTTTTATTTTTTTTTTACGTTCTGCTGACCCTCGTTCTTTAAATGACGCTATCCCAAGGAGGACACCTAAAGGTGAGCCGTAATAGCCTCATCTTTGGCAAGCTCCTCCGGTTTTTTTTCACAGTTTTTTTCCAGATTTTTTTTTTTCGGTTTTTTTTTTTTTATTTACGTTCTGCTGACCCTCGTTCTTTAAATGACGCTATCCCGAGGAGGACACCGAAAGGCGAGCCGTAATGGCCTCATCTTTGGCAAGCTCCTCCGATTTTTTTCACAGTTTTTTTCCAGATTTTTTTTTTTTTTTTACCTTCTGCTGACCCTCGTTCTTTAAATGACGCTATCCCGAGGAGGACACCTAAAGGTGAGCCGTAATAGCCTCATCTTTGGCAAGCTCCTCCGGTTTTTTTCACAGTTTTTTTTCCATATTTTTTTTTTCGGTTTTTTTTTTTTTTTTTTTTTTTTTTTTTTTTTTTTTTTTTTACCTTCCGCTGACCCTCGTTCTTTAAATGACGCTATCCCGAGGAGGACACCTAAAGGCGAGCCGTAATGGCCTCATCTTTGGCAAGCTCCTCCGGTTTTTTTCACAGTTTTTTTCCAGATTTATTTTTTTTTTTATTTTTTATTTTTTTTTTTTTTGTACGTTCTGCTGACCCTCGTTCTTTAAATGACGCTATCCCGAGGAGGACACCTAAAGGTGAGCCGTAATAGCCTCATCTTTGGCAAGCTCCTCCGGTTTTTTTTCACAGTTTTTTTCCAGATTTTTTTTTTCGGTTTTTTTTTTTTTTTATTTACGTTCTGCTGACCCTCGTTCTTTAAATGACGCTATCCCGAGGAGGACACCGAAAGGCGAGCCGTAATGGCCTCATCTTTGGCAAGCTCCTCTGATTTTTTTCACAGTTTTTTTCCAGATTTTTTTTTTTTAACCTTCTGCTGACCCTCGTTCTTTAAATGACGCTATCCCGAGGAGGACACCTAAAGGTGAGCCGTAATAGCCTCATCTTTGGCAAGCTCCTCCGGTTTTTTTCACAGTTTTTTTTCCATTTTTTTTTTTTCGGTTTTTTTTTTTTTTTTTTTTTTTTTTTTTTTTTTTTTTTTTTTTTACCTTCTGCTGAGCCTCGTTCTTTAAATGACGCTATCCCGAGGAGGACACCGAAAGGCGAGCCGTAATGGCCTCATCTTTGGCAAGCTCCTCCGGTTTTTTTCACAATTTTATTTTCCAGATTTTTTTTCCGGTTTTTTTTTTTTTTTTTTTTTTTTTTTTTTTATTACCTTCCGCTGACCCTCGTTCTTTAAATGACGCAATCCCGAGGAGGACACCTAAAGGCGAGCCGTAATGGCCTCATCTTTGGCAAGCTCCTCCGGTTTTTTTCACAGTTTTTTTCCAGATTTTTTTTTTTTTTTTTTTAACGTTCTGCTTACCCTCGTTCTTTAAATGACGCTATCCCGAGGAGGACACCTAAAGGTGAGCCGTAATAGCCTCATCTTTGGCAAGCTCCTCCGGTTTTTTTTTCACAGTTTTTTTTCCAGATTTTTTTTTCGATTTTTTTTTTTTAATGTTCTGCTGACCCTCGTTCTTTAAATGACGCTATCCCGAGGAGGACACCGAAAGGCGAGCCGTAATGGTCTCATCTTTGGCAAGCTCCTCCGGTTTTTTTCACAGTTTTTTTCCAGATTTTTTTTCCGGTTTTTTTTCAGATTTTTTTTTTCCGGTTTTTTTTTTTTTTTACCTTCCGCTGACCCTTGTTCTTTAAATGACGCTATCCCGAGGAGGACACCTAAAGGTGAGCCTTAATAGCCTCATCTTTGGCAAGCTCCTCCGGTTTTTTTTCACAGTTTTTTTCCAGATTTCTTTTTCCGGTTTTTTTTTTTTTTTTTATACGTTCTGCTGACCCTCGTTCTTTAAATGACGCTATCCCGAGGAGGACACCGAAAGGCGAGCCGTAATGGCCTCATCTTTGGCAAGCTCCTCCGGTTTTTTTCACAGTTTTATTTTCCAGATTTTTTTTCCGGTTTTTTTTTTTTTTTTTTTTTTTTTTTTTTTTTTTTTTTAACCTTCCGCTGACCCTCGTTCTTTAAATGACGCTATCCCGAGGAGGACACCTAAAGGCGAGCCGTAATGGCATCATCTTTGGCAAGCTCCTCCGGTTTTTTTCACAGTTTTTTTCCAGATTTTTTTTTTTTTTTTTTTTAACGTTCTGCTGACCCTCGTTCTTTAAATGACGCTATCCCGAGGAGGACACCTAAAGGTGAGCCGTAATAGCCTCATCTTTGGCAAGCTCCTCCGGTTTTTTTTCACAGTTTTTTTTCCAGATTTTTTTTTCGGTTTTTTTTTTTTTTTTTTACGTTCTGCTGACCCTCGTTCTTTAAATGACGCTATCCCGAGGAGGACACCGAAAGGCGAGCCGTAATGGTCTCATCTTTGGCAAGCTCCTCCGGTTTTTTTCACAGTTTTTTTCCAGATTTTTTTTCCGGTTTTTTTCAGATTTTTTTTTTTTTTTTTTTACCTTCCGCTGACCCTCGTTCTTTAAATGACGCTATCCCGAGGAGGACAGCTAAAGGTGAGCCTTAATAGCCTCATCTTTGGCAAGCTCCTCCGGTTTTTTTTCACAGTTTTTTTCCAGATTTTTTTTTCCGGTTTTTTTTTTTTTTTTTTTTTTTTTTTTCTTTTTTTTATTTTACGTTCTGCTGACCCTCGTTCTTTAAATGACGCTATCCCGAGGAGGACACCTAAAGGCGAGCCGTAATGGCCTCATCTTTGGCAAGCTCCTCCGGTTTTTTTCACAGTTTTTTTCCAGATTTTTTTTTTTTTTAAACGTTCTGCTGACCCTCGTTCTTTAAATGACGTTATCCCGAGGAGGACACCTAAAGGTGAGCCATAATGGCCTCATCTTTGGCAAGCTCCTCCGGTTTTTTTCACAGTTTATTTTCCAGATTTTTTTTCCGGTTTTTTTGTTTTTTTTTTTTTTGTATTTTTTTTATTTTACGTTCTGCTGACCCTCGTTCTTTAATTTACGCTATCCCGAGGAGGACACCTAAAGGCGAGCCGTAATGGCCTCATCTTTGGCAAGCTCCTCCGGTTTTTTTCACAGTTTTTTTCCAGATTTTTTTTTTTTTTTATTTTTTTTATTATTATTATTATTATTATTATTTTTTTTTTTTTTTTTTTTTTTTACGTTCTGCTGACCCTCGTTCTTTAAATGACGCTATCCCGAGGAGGACACCTAAAGGTGAGCCGTAATAGCCTCATCTTTGGCAAGCTCCTCCGGTTTTTTTTCACAGTTTTTTTTCCAGATTTTTTTTTTCGGTTTTTTTTTTTTTTATTTTTATTTTTTTTTTTTTACGTTCTGCTAACCCTCGTTCTTTAAATGACGCTATTCCGAGGAGGACACCTAAAGGTGAGCCTTAATAGCCTCATCTTTGGCAAGCTCCTCCGGTTTTTTTTCACAGTTTTTTTCCAGATTTTTTTTTTTTTTTTTTAACGTTCTGCTGACCCTCGTTCTTTAAATGACGCTATCCCGAGGAGGACACCGAAAGGCGAGCCGTAATGGTCTCATCTTTGGCAAGCTCCTCCGGTTTTTTTCACAGTTTTTTTCCAGATTTTTTTTCCGGTTTTTTTTCAGATTTTTTTTTCCGGTTTTTTTTTTTTTTACCTTCCGCTAACCCTCGTTCTTTAAATGACGCTATCCCGAGGAGGACACCTAAAGGTGAGCCTTAATAGCCTCATCTTTGGCAAGCTCCTCCGGTTTTTTTTCACAGTTTTTTTCCAGATTTTTTTTTTCGGTTTTTTTTTTTTATTTACGTTCTGCTGACCCTCGTTCTTTAAATGACGCTATCCCGAGGAGGACACCGAAAGGCGAGCCGTAATGGCCTCATCTTTGGCAAGCTCCTCCGATTTTTTTCACAGTTTTTTTCCAGATTTTTTATTTTATTTTTTTTTTTTTTTTACCTTCCGCTGACCCTCGTTCTTTAAATGACGCTATCCCGAGGAGGACACCTAAAGGCGAGCCGTAATGGCCTCATCTTTGGCAAGCTCCTCCGGTTTTTTTCACAGTTTTTTTCCAGATTTTTTTTTTCTTTTTTTTTTTTTTTTTTTTTTTTTTTTTTTTTACGTTCTGCTGACCCTCGTTCTTTAAATGACGCTATCCCGAGGAGGACACCTAAAGGTGAGCCGTAATAGCCTCATCTTTGGCAAGCTCCTCCGGTTTTTTTTCACAGTTTTTTTTCCAGATTTTATTTTCGGTTTTTTTTTTTTTTTTAATGTTCTGCTGACCCTCGTTCTTTAAATGACGCTATCCCGAGGAGGACACCGAAAGGCGAGCCGTAATGGTCTCATCTTTGGCAAGCTCCTCCGGTTTTTTTCACAGTTTTTTTCCAGATTTTTTTTTTTTTTTTTTATTTTTTTTATTATTATTATTATTATTATTATTTTTTTTTTTTTTTTTTTTTTTTACGTTCTGCTGACCCTCGTTCTTTAAATGACGCTATCCCGAGGAGGACACCTAAAGGTGAGCCGTAATAGCCTCATCTTTGGCAAGCTCCTCCGGTTTTTTTTCACAGTTTTTTTTCCAGATTTTTTTTTTCGGTTTTTTTTTTTTTTTTTTTTTTTTTTTTTTTTTTTTTTTTTTAACGTTCTGCTGACCCTCGTTCTTTAAATGACGCTATTCCGAGGAGGACACCTAAAGGTGAGCCTTAATAGCCTCATCTTTGGCAAGCTCCTCCGGTTTTTTTTCACAGTTTTTTTCCAGATTTTTTTTTTTTTTTTTTAACGTTCTGCTGACCCTCGTTCTTTAAATGACGCTATCCCGAGGAGGACACCGAAAGGCGAGCCGTAATGGTCTCATCTTTGGCAAGCTCCTCCGGTTTTTTTCACAGTTTTTTTCCAGATTTTTTTTCCGGTTTTTTTTCAGATTTTTTTTTCCGGTTTTTTTTTTTTTTACCTTCCGCTAACCCTCGTTCTTTAAATGACGCTATCCCGAGGAGGACACCTAAAGGTGAGCCTTAATAGCCTCATCTTTGGCAAGCTCCTCCGGTTTTTTTTCACAGTTTTTTTCCAGATTTTTTTTTTCGGTTTTTTTTTTTTATTTACGTTCTGCTGACCCTCGTTCTTTAAATGACGCTATCCCGAGGAGGACACCGAAAGGCGAGCCGTAATGGCCTCATCTTTGGCAAGCTCCTCCGATTTTTTTCACAGTTTTTTTCCAGATTTTTTATTTTATTTTTTTTTTTTTTTACCTTCCGCTGACCCTCGTTCTTTAAATGACGCTATCCCGAGGAGGACACCTAAAGGCGAGCCGTAATGGCCTCATCTTTGGCAAGCTCCTCCGGTTTTTTTCACAGTTTTTTTCCAGATTTTTTTATTCTTTTTTTTTTTTTTTTTTTTTTTTTTTTTTTTTTTACGTTCTGCTGACCCTCGTTCTTTAAATGACGCTATCCCGAGGAGGACACCTAAAGGTGAGCCGTAATAGCCTCATCTTTGGCAAGCTCCTCCGGTTTTTTTTCACAGTTTTTTTTCCAGATTTTATTTTCGGTTTTTTTTTTTTTTTTTAATGTTCTGCTGACCCTCGTTCTTTAAATGACGCTATCCCGAGGAGGACACCGAAAGGCGAGCCGTAATGGTCTCATCTTTGGCAAGCTCCTCCGGTTTTTTTCACAGTTTTTTTCCAGATTTTTTTCCGGTTTTTTTCAGATTTTTTTTTTTTTTTTTTACCTTCCGCTGACCCTCGTTCTTTAAATGACGCTATCCCGAGGAGGACAGCTAAAGGTGAGCCTTAATAGCCTCATCTTTGGCAAGCTCCTCCGGTTTTTTTTCACAGTTTTTTTCCAGATTTTTTTTTCCGGTTTTTTTTTTTTTTTTTTTTTTTTTTTTTTTTTTTTTTTTTTTTTTTTTTTTTTTTTTTTTTTTTACGTTCTGCTGACCCTCGTTCTTTAAATGACGCTATCCCGAGGAGGACACCTAAAGGCGAGCCGTAATGGCCTCATCTTTGGCAAGCTCCTCCGGTTTTTTTCACAGTTTTTTTCCAGATTTTTTTTTTTTTTTTAAACGTTCTGCTGACCCTCGTTCTTTAAATGACGTTATCCCGAGGAGGACACCTAAAGGTGAGCCATAATGGCCTCATCTTTGGCAAGCTCCTCCGGTTTTTTTCACAGTTTATTTTCCATATTTTTTTTCCGGTTTTTTTGTTTTTTTTTTTTTGTATTTTTTTTATTTTACGTTCTGCTGACCCTCGTTCTTTAATTTACGCTATCCCGAGGAGGACACCTAAAGGCGAGCCGTAATGGCCTCATCTTTGGCAAGCTCCTCCGGTTTTTTTCACAGTTTTTTTCCAGATTTTTTTTTTTTTTTTTTTTTTTTTTTTTTTTTTTACGTTCTGCTGACCCTCGTTCTTTAAATGACGCTATCCCGAGGAGGACACCATAAGGTGAGCCGTAATAGCCTCATCTTTGGCAAGCTCCTCCGGTTTTTTTTCACAGTTTTTTTTCCAGATTTTTTTTTCGATTTTTTTTTTTTTAACGTTCTGCTGACCCTCGTTCTTTAAATGACGCTATCCCGAGGAGGACACCGAAAGGCGAGCCGTAATGGTCTCATCTTTGGCAAGCTCCTCCGGTTTTTTTCACAGTTTTTTTCCAGATTTTTTTTTCCGGTTTTTTTTCAGATTTTTTTTTCCGGTTTTTTTTTTTTTTTTTTTATTTTTTACCTTCTGCTGACCCTCGTTCTTTAAATGACGCTATCCCGAGGAGGACACCTAAAGGTGAGCCTTAATAGCCTCATCTTTGGCAAGCTCCTCCGGTTTTTTTTTCACAGTTTTTTTCCAGATTTTTTTTTCCGGTTTTTTTTTTTTTTTTTTTTTTTTTTTTTTTTTTACGTTCTGCTGACCCTCGTTCTTTAAATGACGCAATCCCGAGGAGGACACCGAAAGGCGAGCCGTAATGGCCTCATCTTTGGCAAGCTCCTCCGATTTTTTTCACAGTTTTTTTCCAGATTTTTTTTTTTTTTTTACCTTCCGCTGACCCTCGTTCTTTAAATGACGCTATCCCGAGGAGGACACCGAAAGGCGAGCCGTAATGGTCTCATCTTTGGCAAGCTCCTCCGGTTTTTTTCACAGTTTTTTTCCAGATTTTTTTCCGGTTTTTTTCAGATTTTTTTTTTTTTTTTTTTTACCTTCCGCTGACCCTCG
Organism: Arachis ipaensis; assembly: GCF_059453495.1. NCBI lineage: Eukaryota > Viridiplantae > Streptophyta > Magnoliopsida > Fabales > Fabaceae > Arachis > Arachis ipaensis. The sequence goes on along the minus strand of NC_142439.1, from coordinate 62,560,070 downwards.
TTCTTTAAATGACGCTATCCCGAGGAGGACAGCTAAAGGTGAGCCTTAATAGCGTCATCTTTGGCAAGCTCCTCCGGTTTTTTTTCACAGTTTTTTTCCAGATTTTTTTTTCCGGTTTTTTTTTTTTTTTTTTTTTTTTTTTTTTTTTTTTTTTTTTTTTTTTTTTTTTTTTTTTTTTTTTTTTTTTTTTTTACGTTCTGCTGACCCTCGTTCTTTAAATGACGCTATCCCGAGGAGGACACCTAAAGGCGAGCCGTAATGGCCTCATCTTTGGCAAGCTCCTCCGGTTTTTTTCACAGTTTTTTTCCAGATTTTTTTTTTTTTTTAAACGTTCTGCTGACCCTCGTTCTTTAAATGACGTTATCCCGAGGAGGACACCTAAAGGTGAGCCATAATGGCCTCATCTTTGGCAAGCTCCTCCGGTTTTTTTCACAGTTTATTTTCCATATTTTTTTTCCGGTTTTTTTGTTTTTTTTTTTTTTGTATTTTTTTTATTTTACGTTCTGCTGACCCTCGTTCTTTAATTTACGCTATCCCGAGGAGGACACCTAAAGGCGAGCCGTAATGGCCTCATCTTTGGCAAGCTCCTCCGGTTTTTTTCACAGTTTTTTTCCAGATTTTTTTTTTTTTTTTTTTTTTTTTTTTTACGTTCTGCTGACCCTCGTTCTTTAAATGACGCTATCCCGAGGAGGACACCGAAAGGCGAGCCGTAATGGCCTCATCTTTGGCAAGCTCCTCCGATTTTTTTCACAGTTTTTTTCCAGATTTTTTATTTTATTTATTTTTTTTTTTTACCTTCCGCTGACCCTCGTTCTTTAAATGACGCTATCCCGAGGAGGACACCTAAAGGCGAGCCGTAATGGCCTCATCTTTGGCAAGCTCCTCCGGTTTTTTTCACAGTTTTTTTCCAGATTTTTTTTTTCTTTTTTTTTTTTTTTTTTTTTTTTTTTTTTTTTACGTTCTGCTGACCCTCGTTCTTTAAATGACGCTATCCCGAGGAGGACACCTAAAGGTGAGCCGTTATAGCCTCATCTTTGGCAAGCTCCTCCGGTTTTTTTTCACAGTTTTTTTTCCAGATTTTATTTTCGGTTTTTTTTTTTTTTTTTAATGTTCTGCTGACCCTCGTTCTTTAAATGACGCTATCCCGAGGAGGACACCGAAAGGCGAGCCGTAATGGTCTCATCTTTGGCAAGCTCCTCCGGTTTTTTTCACAGTTTTTTTCCAGATTTTTTTCCGGTTTTTTTCAGATTTTTTTTTTTTTTTTTTTACCTTCCGCTGACCCTCGTTCTTTAAATGACGCTATCCCGAGGAGGACAGCTAAAGGTGAGCCTTAATAGCCTCATCTTTGGCAAGCTCCTCCGGTTTTTTTTCACAGTTTTTTTCCAGATTTTTTTTTCCGGTTTTTTTTTTTTTTTTTTTTTTTTTTTTTTTGTTTTGTTTTGTTTTTTTTTTTTTTTTTTTTTTTTTTTTTTTTTTTTTTACGTTCTGCTGACCCTCGTTCTTTAAATGACGCTATCCCGAGGAGGACACCTAAAGGCGAGCCGTAATGGCCTCATCTTTGGCAAGCTCCTCCGGTTTTTTTCACAGTTTTTTTCCAGATTTTTTTTTTCTTTTTTTTTTTTTTTTTTTTTTTTTTTTTTTTTTTACGTTCTGCTGACCCTCGTTCTTTAAATGACGCTATCCCGAGGAGGACACCTAAAGGTGAGCCGTAATAGCCTCATCTTTGGCAAGCTCCTCCGGTTTTTTTTCACAGTTTTTTTTCCAGATTTTATTTTCGGTTTTTTTTTTTTTTTTTAATGTTCTGCTGACCCTCGTTCTTTAAATGACGCTATCCCGAGGAGGACACCGAAAGGCGAGCCGTAATGGTCTCATCTTTGGCAAGCTCCTCCGGTTTTTTTCACAGTTTTTTTCCAGATTTTTTTCCGGTTTTTTTCAGATTTTTTTTTTTTTTTTTTTTTACCTTCCGCTGACCCTCGTTCTTTAAATGACGCTATTCCGAGGAGGACAGCTAAAGGTGAGCCTTAATAGCCTCATCTTTGGCAAGCTCCTCCGGTTTTTTTTCACAGTTTTTTTCCAGATTTTTTTTTCCGGTTTTTTTTTTTTTTTTTTTTTTTTTTTTTTTTTTTTTATACGTTCTGCTGACCCTCGTTCTTTAAATGACGCTATCCCGAGGAGGACACCTAAAGGCGAGCCGTAATGGCCTCATCTTTGGCAAGCTCCTCCGGTTTTTTTCACAGTTTTTTCCAGATTTTTTTTTTTTTTTAAACGTTCTGCTGACCCTCGTTCTTTAAATGACGTTATCCCGAGGAGGACACCTAAAGGTGAGCCATAATGGCCTCATCTTTGGCAAGCTCCTCCGGTTTTTTTCACAGTTTATTTTCCATATTTTTTTTCCGGTTTTTTTGTTTTTTTTTTTTTTGTATTTTTTTTATTTTACGTTCTGCTGACCCTCGTTCTTTAATTTACGCTATCCCGAGGAGGACACCTAAAGGCGAGCCGTAATGGCCTCATCTTTGGCAAGCTCCTCCGGTTTTTTTCACAGTTTTTTTCCAGATTTTTTTTTTTTTTTTTTTTTTTTTTTTTTTTACGTTCTGCTGACCCTCGTTCTTTAAATGACGCTATCCCGAGGAGGACACCATAAGGTGAGCCGTAATAGCCTCATCTTTGGCAAGCTCCTCCGGTTTTTTTTCACAGTTTTTTTTCAAGATTTTTTTTTCGATTTTTTTTTTTTAACGTTCTGCTGACCCTCGTTCTTTAAATGACGCTATCCCGAGGAGGACACCGAAAGGCGAGCCGTAATGGTCTCATCTTTGGCAAGCTCCTCCGGTTTTTTTCACAGTTTTTTTCCAGATTTTTTTTTCCGGTTTTTTTTCAGATTTTTTTTTCCGGTTTTTTTTTTTTTTTTTTTTTATTTTTTACCTTCTGCTGACCCTCGTTCTTTAAATGACGCTATCCCGAGGAGGACACCTAAAGGTGAGCCTTAATAGCCTCATCTTTGGCAAGCTCCTCCGGTTTTTTTTTCACAGTTTTTTTCCAGATTTTTTTTTCCGGTTTTTTTTTTTTTTTTTTTTTTTTTTTTTTTTTACGTTCTGCTGACCCTCGTTCTTTAAATGACGCAATCCCGAGGAGGACACCGAAAGGCGAGCCGTAATGGCCTCATCTTTGGCAAGCTCCTCCGATTTTTTTCACAGTTTTTTTCCAGATTTTTTTTTTTTTTTTACCTTCCGCTGACCCTCGTTCTTTAAATGACGCTATCCCGAGGAGGACACCGAAAGGCGAGCCGTAATGGTCTCATCTTTGGCAAGCTCCTCCGGTTTTTTTCACAGTTTTTTTCCAGATTTTTTTCCGGTTTTTTTCAGATTTTTTTTTTTTTTTTTTTTACCTTCCGCTGACCCTCGTTCTTTAAATGACGCTATCCCGAGGAGGACAGCTAAAGGTGAGCCTTAATAGCGTCATCTTTGGCAAGCTCCTCCGGTTTTTTTTCACAGTTTTTTTCCAGATTTTTTTTTCCGGTTTTTTTTTTTTTTTTTTTTTTTTTTTTTTTTTTTTTTTTACGTTCTGCTGACCCTCGTTCTTTAAATGACGCTATCCCGAGGAGGACACCTAAAGGCGAGCCGTAATGGCCTCATCTTTGGCAAGCTCCTCCGGTTTTTTTCACAGTTTTTTTCCAGATTTTTTTTTTTTTTAAACGTTCTGCTGACCCTCGTTCTTTAAATGACGTTATCCCGAGGAGGACACCTAAAGGTGAGCCATAATGGCCTCATCTTTGGCAAGCTCCTCCGGTTTTTTTCACAGTTTATTTTCCATATTTTTTTTCCGGTTTTTTTGTTTTTTTTTTTTTTGTATTTTTTTTATTTTACGTTCTGCTGACCCTCGTTCTTTAATTTACGCTATCCCGAGGAGGACACCTAAAGGCGAGCCGTAATGGCCTCATCTTTGGCAAGCTCCTCCGGTTTTTTTCACAGTTTTTTTCCAGATTTTTTTTTTTTTTTTTTTTTTTTTTTTACGTTCTGCTGACCCTCGTTCTTTAAATGACGCTATCCCGAGGAGGACACCGAAAGGCGAGCCGTAATGGCCTCATCTTTGGCAAGCTCCTCCGATTTTTTTCACAGTTTTTTTCCAGATTTTTTATTTTATTTTTTTTTTTTTTTTACCTTCCGCTGACCCTCGTTCTTTAAATGACGCTATCCCGAGGAGGACACCTAAAGGCGAGCCGTAATGGCCTCATCTTTGGCAAGCTCCTCCGGTTTTTTTCACAGTTTTTTTCCAGATTTTTTTTTTCTTTTTTTTTTTTTTTTTTTTTTTTTTTTTTTTACGTTCTGCTGACCCTCGTTCTTTAAATGACGCTATCCCGAGGAGGACACCTAAAGGTGAGCCGTAATAGCCTCATCTTTGGCAAGCTCCTCCGGTTTTTTTTCCCAGTTTTTTTTCCAGATTTTATTTTCGGTTTTTTTTTTTTTTTTAATGTTCTGCTGACCCTCGTTCTTTAAATGACGCTATCCCGAGGAGGACACCGAAAGGCGAGCCGTAATGGTCTCATCTTTGGCAAGCTCCTCCGGTTTTTTTCACAGTTTTTTTCCAGATTTTTTTCCGGTTTTTTTCAGATTTTTTTTTTTTTTTTTTTTACCTTCCGCTGACCCTCGTTCTTTAAATGACGCTATCCCGAGGAGGACAGCTAAAGGTGAGCCTTAATAGCCTCATCTTTGGCAAGCTCCTCCGGTTTTTTTTCACAGTTTTTTTCCAGATTTTTTTTTCCGGTTTTTTTTTTTTTTTTTTTTTTTTTTTTTTTTTTTTTTTTTTTTTTTTTTTTTTTTTTTTTTTTTTTTTTTTACGTTCTGCTGACCCTCGTTCTTTAAATGACGCTATCCCGAGGAGGACACCTAAAGGCGAGCCGTAATGGCCTCATCTTTGGCAAGCTCCTCCGGTTTTTTTCACAGTTTTTTTCCAGATTTTTTTTTTTTTTTAAACGTTCTGCTGACCCTCGTTCTTTAAATGACGTTATCCCGAGGAGGACACCTAAAGGTGAGCCATAATGGCCTCATCTTTGGCAAGCTCCTCCGGTTTTTTTCACAGTTTATTTTCCATATTTTTTTTCCGGTTTTTTTGTTTTTTTTTTTTTTTGTATTTTTTTTATTTTACGTTCTGCTGACCCTCGTTCTTTAATTTACGCTATCCCGAGGAGGACACCTAAAGGCGAGCCGTAATGGCCTCATCTTTGGCAAGCTCCTCCGGTTTTTTTCACAGTTTTTTTCCAGATTTTTTTTTTTTTTTTTTTTTTTTTTTTTTTTTTTTTACGTTCTGCTGACCCTCGTTCTTTAAATGACGCTATCCCGAGGAGGACACCATAAGGTGAGCCGTAATAGCCTCATCTTTGGCAAGCTCCTCCGGTTTTTTTTCACAGTTTTTTTTCCAGATTTTTTTTTCGATTTTTTTTTTTTTAACGTTCTGCTGACCCTCGTTCTTTAAATGACGCTATCCCGAGGAGGACACCGAAAGGCGAGCCGTAATGGTCTCATCTTTGGCAAGCTCCTCCGGTTTTTTTCACAGTTTTTTTCCAGATTTTTTTTTCCGGTTTTTTTTCAGATTTTTTTTTCCGGTTTTTTTTTTTTTTTTTTTTATTTTTTACCTTCTGCTGACCCTCGTTCTTTAAATGACGCTATCCCGAGGAGGACACCTAAAGGTGAGCCTTAATAGCCTCATCTTTGGCAAGCTCCTCCGGTTTTTTTTTCACAGTTTTTTTCCAGATTTTTTTTTCCGGTTTTTTTTTTTTTTTTTTTTTTTTTTTTTTTTTTTTTTTACGTTCTGCTGACCCTCGTTCTTTAAATGACGCAATCCCGAGGAGGACACCGAAAGGCGAGCCGTAATGGCCTCATCTTTGGCAAGCTCCTCCGATTTTTTTCACAGTTTTTTTCCAGATTTTTTTTTTTTTTTACCTTCCGCTGACCCTCGTTCTTTAAATGACGCTATCCCGAGGAGGACACCGAAAGGCGAGCCGTAATGGTCTCATCTTTGGCAAGCTCCTCCGGTTTTTTTCACAGTTTTTTTCCAGATTTTTTTCCGGTTTTTTTCAGATTTTTTTTTTTTTTTTTTACCATCCGCTGACCCTCGTTCTTTAAATGACGCTATCCCGAGGAGGACAGCTAAAGGTGAGCCTTAATAGCGTCATCTTTGGCAAGCTCCTCCGGTTTTTTTTCACAGTTTTTTTCCAGATTTTTTTTTCCGGTTTTTTTCACAGTTTATTTTCCATATTTTTTTTCCGGTTTTTTTGTTTTTTTTTTTTTTGTATTTTTTTTATTTTACGTTCTGCTGACCCTCGTTCTTTAATTTACGCTATCCCGAGGAGGACACCTAAAGGCGAGCCGTAATGGCCTCATCTTTGGCAAGCTCCTCCGGTTTTTTTCACAGTTTTTTTCCAGATTTTTTTTTTTTTTTTTTTTTTTTTTTTTTTTTTTACGTTCTGCTGACCCTCGTTCTTTAAATGACGCTATCCCGAGGAGGACACCATAAGGTGAGCCGTAATAGCCTCATCTTTGGCAAGCTCCTCCGGTTTTTTTTCACAGTTTTTTTTCCAGATTTTTTTTTCGATTTTTTTTTTTTTAACGTTCTGCTGACCCTCGTTCTTTAAATGACGCTATCCCGAGGAGGACACCGAAAGGCGAGCCGTAATGGTCTCATCTTTGGCAAGCTCCTCCGGTTTTTTTCACAGTTTTTTTCCAGATTTTTTTTTCCGGTTTTTTTTCAGATTTTTTTTTCCGGTTTTTTTTTTTTTTATTTTTTATTTTTTACCTTCTGCTGACCCTCGTTCTTTAAATGACGCTATCCCGAGGAGGACACCTAAAGGTGAGCCTTAATAGCCTCATCTTTGGCAAGCTCCTCCGGTTTTTTTTTCACAGTTTTTTTCCAGATTTTTTTTTCCGGTTTTTTTTTTTTTTTTTTTTTTTTTTTTTTTTTTTTTTTACGTTCTGCTGACCCTCGTTCTTTAAATGACGCAATCCCGAGGAGGACACCGAAAGGCGAGCCGTAATGGCCTCATCTTTGGCAAGCTCCTCCGATTTTTTTCACAGTTTTTTTCCAGATTTTTTTTTTTTTTTTACCTTCCGCTGACCCTCGTTCTTTAAATGACGCTATCCCGAGGAGGACACCGAAAGGCGAGCCGTAATGGTCTCATCTTTGGCAAGCTCCTCCGGTTTTTTTCACAGTTTTTTTCCAGATTTTTTTCCGGTTTTTTTCAGATTTTTTTTTTTTTTTTTTTACCTTCCGCTGACCCTCGTTCTTTAAATGACGCTATCCCGAGGAGGACAGCTAAAGGTGAGCCTTAATAGCGTCATCTTTGGCAAGCTCCTCCGGTTTTTTTTCACAGTTTTATTCCAGATTTTTTTTTCCGGTTTTTTTTTTTTTTTTTTTTTTTTTTTTTTTTTTTTTTTTTTTTTTTTTTTTTTTTTTTTTTACGTTCTGCTGACCCTCGTTCTTTAAATGACGCTATCCCGAGGAGGACACCTAAAAGCGAGCCGTAATGGCCTCATCTTTGGCAAGCTCCTCCGGTTTTTTTCACAGTTTTTTTCCAGATTTTTTTTTTTTTTTAAACGTTCTGCTGACCCTCGTTCTTTAAATGACGTTATCCCGAGGAGGACACCTAAAGGTGAGCCATAATGGCCTCATCTTTGGCAAGCTCCTCCGGTTTTTTTCACAGTTTATTTTCCATATTTTTTTTCCGGTTTTTTTGTTTTTTTTTTTTTTGTATTTTTTTTATTTTACGTTCTGCTGACCCTCGTTCTTTAATTTACGCTATCCCGAGGAGGACACCTAAAGGCGAGCCGTAATGGCCTCATCTTTGGCAAGCTCCTCCGGTTTTTTTCACAGTTTTTTTCCAGATTTTTTTTTTTTTTTTTTTTTTTTTTTTTACGTTCTGCTGACCCTCGTTCTTTAAATGACGCTATCCCGAGGAGGACACCGAAAGGCGAGCCGTAATGGCCTCATCTTTGGCAAGCTCCTCCGATTTTTTTCACAGTTTTTTTCCAGATTTTTTATTTTATTTTTTTTTTTTTTTTACCTTCCGCTGACCCTCGTTCTTTAAATGACGCTATCCCGAGGAGGACACCTAAAGGCGAGCCGTAATGGCCTCATCTTTGGCAAGCTCCTCCGGTTTTTTTCACAGTTTTTTTCCAGATTTTTTTTTTCTTTTTTTTTTTTTTTTTTTTTTTTTTTTTTTTTTTTTTTACGTTCTGCTGACCCTCGTTCTTTAAATGACGCTATCCCGAGGAGGACACCTAAAGGTGAGCCGTAATAGCCTCATCTTTGGCAAGCTCCTCCGGTTTTTTTTCCCAGTTTTTTTTCCAGATTTTATTTTCGGTTTTTTTTTTTTTTTTTAATGTTCTGCTGACCCTCGTTCTTTAAATGACGCTATCCCGAGGAGGACACCGAAAGGCGAGCCGTAATGGTCTCATCTTTGGCAAGCTCCTCCGGTTTTTTTCACAGTTTTTTTCCAGATTTTTTTCCGGTTTTTTTCAGATTTTTTTTTTTTTTTTTTTTACCTTCCGCTGACCCTCGTTCTTTAAATGACGCTATCCCGAGGAGGACAGCTAAAGGTGAGCCTTAATAGCCTCATCTTTGGCAAGCTCCTCCGGTTTTTTTTCACAGTTTTTTTCCAGATTTTTTTTTCCGGTTTTTTTTTTTTTTTTTTTTTTTTTTTTTGTTTTTTTTTTTTTTTTTTTTTTTTTTTTTTTTTTTTTTTTTTTTTTTTTACGTTCTGCTGACCCTCGTTCTTTAAATGACGCTATCCCGAGGAGGACACCTAAAGGCGAGCCGTAATGGCCTCATCTTTGGCAAGCTCCTCCGGTTTTTTTCACAGTTTTTTTCCAGATTTTTTTTTTTTTTTTAAACGTTCTGCTGACCCTCGTTCTTTAAATGACGTTATCCCGAGGAGGACACCTAAAGGTGAGCCATAATGGCCTCATCTTTGGCAAGCTCCTCCGGTTTTTTTCACAGTTTATTTTCCATATTTTTTTTCCGGTTTTTTTGTTTTTTTTTTTTTTTGTATTTTTTTTATTTTACGTTCTGCTGACCCTCGTTCTTTAATTTACGCTATCCCGAGGAGGACACCTAAAGGCGAGCCGTAATGGCCTCATCTTTGGCAAGCTCCTCCGGTTTTTTTCACAGTTTTTTTCCAGATTTTTTTTTTTTTTTTTTTTTTTTTTTTTTTTTTTACGTTCTGCTGACCCTCGTTCTTTAAATGACGCTATCCCGAGGAGGACACCATAAGGTGAGCCGTAATAGCCTCATCTTTGGCAAGCTCCTCCGGTTTTTTTTCACAGTTTTTTTTCCAGATTTTTTTTTCGATTTTTTTTTTTTTAACGTTCTGCTGACCCTCGTTCTTTAAATGACGCTATCCCGAGGAGGACACCGAAAGGCGAGCCGTAATGGTCTCATCTTTGGCAAGCTCCTCCGGTTTTTTTCACAGTTTTTTTCCAGATTTTTTTTTCCGGTTTTTTTTCAGATTTTTTTTTCCGGTTTTTTTTTTTTTTTTTTTTTTATTTTTTACCTTCTGCTGACCCTCGTTCTTTAAATGACGCTATCCCGAGGAGGACACCTAAAGGTGAGCCTTAATAGCCTCATCTTTGGCAAGCTCCTCCGGTTTTTTTTTCACAGTTTTTTTCCAGATTTTTTTTTCCGGTTTTTTTTTTTTTTTTTTTTTTTTTTTTTTTTTTTACGTTCTGCTGACCCTCGTTCTTTAAATGACGCAATCCCGAGGAGGACACCGAAAGGCGAGCCGTAATGGCCTCATCTTTGGCAAGCTCCTCCGATTTTTTTCACAGTTTTTTTCCAGATTTTTTTTTTTTTTTACCTTCCGCTGACCCTCGTTCTTTAAATGACGCTATCCCGAGGAGGACACCGAAAGGCGAGCCGTAATGGTCTCATCTTTGGCAAGCTCCTCCGGTTTTTTTCACAGTTTTTTTCCAGATTTTTTTCCGGTTTTTTTCAGATTTTTTTTTTTTTTTTTTACCATCCGCTGACCCTCGTTCTTTAAATGACGCTATCCCGAGGAGGACAGCTAAAGGTGAGCCTTAATAGCGTCATCTTTGGCAAGCTCCTCCGGTTTTTTTTCACAGTTTTTTTCCAGATTTTTTTTTCCGGTTTTTTTTTTTTTTTTTTTTTTTTTTTTTTTTTTTTTTTTTTTTTTTTTTTTACGTTCTGCTGACCCTCGTTCTTTAAATGACGCTATCCCGAGGAGGACACCTAAAGGCGAGCCGTAATGGCCTCATCTTTGGCAAGCTCCTCCGGTTTTTTTCACAGTTTTTTTCCAGATTTTTTTTTTTTTTTTAAACGTTCTGCTGACCCTCGTTCTTTAAATGACGTTATCCCGAGGAGGACACCTAAAGGTGAGCCATAATGGCCTCATCTTTGGCAAGCTCCTCCGGTTTTTTTCACAGTATATTTTCCAGATTTTTTTTCCGGTTTTTTTGTTTTTTTTTTTTTTTGTATTTTTTTTATTTTACGTTCTGCTGACCCTCGTTCTTTAATTTACGCTATCCCGAGGAGGACACCTAAAGGCGAGCCGTAATGGCCTCATCTTTGGCAAGCTCGTCCGGTTTTTTTCACAGTTTTTTTCCAGATTTTTTTTTTTTTTTTTTTTTTTTTTTTTTTTTTACGTTCTGCTGACCCTCGTTCTTTAAATGACGCTATCCCGAGGAGGACACCATAAGGTGAGCCGTAATAGCCTCATCTTTGGCAAGCTCCTCCGGTTTTTTTTCACAGTTTTTTTTCCAGATTTTTTTTTCGATTTTTTTTTTTAACGTTCTGCTGACCCTCGTTCTTTAAATGACGCTATCCCGAGGAGGACACCGAAAGGCGAGCCGTAATGGTCTCATCTTTGGCAAGCTCCTCCGGTTTTTTTCACAGTTTTTTTCCAGATTTTTTTCCGGTTTTTTTTCAGATTTTTTTTTCCGGTTTTTTTTTTTATTTTTTTTATTTTTTACCTTCTGCTGACCCTCGTTCTTTAAATGACGCTATCCCGAGGAGGACACCTAAAGGTGAGCCTTAATAGCCTCATCTTTGGCAAGCTCCTCCGGTTTTTTTTTCACAGTTTTTTTCCAGATTTTTTTTTCCGGTTTTTTTTTTTTTTTTTTTTTTTTTTTTTTTTTTTTTTTTTTTTTTACGTTCTGCTGACCCTCGTTCTTTAAATGACGCAATCCCGAGGAGGACACCGAAAGGCGAGCCGTAATGGCCTCATCTTTGGCAAGCTCCTCCGATTTTTTTCACAGTTTTTTTCCAGATTTTTTTTTTTTTTTACCTTCCGCTGACCCTCGTTCTTTAAATGACGCTATCCCGAGGAGGACACCTAAAGGCGAGCCGTAATGGCCTCATCTTTGGCAAGCTCCTCCGGTTTTTTTCACAGTTTTTTTCCAGTTTTTTTTTTTTTTTCTGCTGACCCTCGTTCTTTAAATGACGCTATCCCGAGGAGGACACCTAAAGGTGAGCCGTAATAGCCTCATCTTTGGCAAGCTCCTCCGGTTTTTTTTCACAGTTTTTTTTCCAGATTTTATTTTCGGTTTTTTTTTTTTTTTTTTTTTTTACGTTCTGCTGACCCTCGTTCTTTAAATGACGCTATCCCGAGGAGAACACCGAAAGGCGAGCCGTAATGGTCTCATCTTTGGCAAGCTCCTCCGGTTTTTTTCACAGTTTTTTCCAGATTTTTTTTTTCGGTTTTTTTCAGATTTTTTTTTCCGTTTTTTTTTTTTTACCTTCCGCTGACCCTCGTTCTTTAAATGACGCTATCCCGAGGAGGACAGCTAAAGGTGAGCCTTAATAGCCTCATCTTTGGCAAGCTCCTCCGGTTTTTTTTCACAGTTTTTTTTCCAGATTTTTTTTTCGATTTTTTTTTTTTTAACGTTCTGCTGACCCTCGTTCTTTAAATGACGCTATCCCGAGGAGGACACCGAAAGGCGAGCCGTAATGGTCTCATCTTTGGCAAGCTCCTCCGGTTTTTTTCACAGTTTTTTTCCAGATTTTTTTTCCGGTTTTTTTTCAGATTTTTTTTTCCGGTTTTTTTTTTTTTTTTACCTTCTGCTGACCCTCGTTCTTTAAATGACGCTATCCCGAGGAGGACACCTAAAGGTGAGCCTTAATAGCCTCATCTTTGGCAAGCTCCTCCGGTTTTTTTTTCACAGTTTTTTTCCAGATTTTTTTTTCCGGTTTTTTTTTTTTTTTTTTTTTTTTTTTTTTTTTTTTTTTTTTTTACGTTCTGCTGACCCTCGTTCTTTAAATGACGCAATCCCGAGGAGGACACCGAAAGGCGAGCCGTAATGGCCTCATCTTTGGCAAGCTCCTCCGATTTTTTTCACAGTTTTTTTCCAGATTTTTTTTTTTTTTTTTTTACCTTCCGCTGACCCTCGTTCTTTAAATGACGCTATCCCGAGGAGGACACCTAAAGGCGAGCCGTAATGGCCTCATCTTTGGCAAGCTCCTCCGGTTTTTTTCACAGTTTTTTTCCAGATTTTTTTTTTTTTTTTTTCTGCTGACCCTCGTTCTTTAAATGACGCTATTCCGAGGAGGACACCTAAAGGTGAGCCGTAATAGCCTCATCTTTGGCAAGCTCCTCCGGTTTTTTTTCACAGTTTTTTTTCCAGATTTTATTTTCGGTTTTTTTTTTTTTTTTTTTTTTACGTTCTGCTGACCCTCGTTCTTTAAATGACGCTATCCCGAGGAGAACACCGAAAGGCGAGCCGTAATGGTCTCATCTTTGGCAAGCTCCTCCGGTTTTTTTCACAGTTTTTTCCAGATTTTTTTTTTCGGTTTTTTTCAGATTTTTTTTTCCGGTTTTTTTTTTTTTACCTTCCGCTGACCCTCGTTCTTTAAATGACGCTATCCCGAGGAGGACAGCTAAAGGTGAGCCTTAATAGCCTCATCTTTGGCAAGCTCCTCCGGTTTTTTTTTCACAGTTTTTTTCCAGATTTTTTTTTCCAGTTTTTTTTTTTTTTTTTTTTTTTTTTTTTTTTACGTTCTGCTGACCCTCGTTCTTTAAATGACGCTATCCCGAGGAGGACACCTAAAGGCGAGCCGTAATGGCCTCATCTTTGGCAAGCTCCTCCGGTTTTTTTCACAGTTTTTTTCCAGATTTTTTTTTTTTTTTTTTTTTAACGTTCTGCTGACCCTCGTTCTTTAAATGACGTTATCCCGAGGAGGACATCTAAAGGTGAGCCGTAATGGCCTCATCTTTGGCAAGCTCCTCCGGTTTTTTTCACAGTTTATTTTCCAGTTTTTTTTTCCGGTTTTTTTGTTTTGTATTTTTTTTGTTTTACGTTCTGCTGACCCTCGTTCTTTAATTTACGCTAACCCGAGGAGGACACCTAAAGGCGAGCCGTAATGGCCTCATCTTTGGCAAGCTCCTCCGGTTTTTTTCACAGTTTTTTTCCAGTTTTTTTTTTTTTTTTTTTTTTTACGTTCTGCTGACCCTCGTTCTTTAAATGACGCTATCCCGAGGAGGACACCTAAAGGTGAGCCGTAATAGCCTCATCTTTGGCAAGCTCCTCCGGTTTTTTTTCACAGTTTTTTTTCCAGATTTTTTTTTTCGGTTTTTTTTTTTTTTTTTTTTTTTTTTTTTTTTTTTTTTTTTTTTTTTTTTTTTTTTTTACGTTCTGCTGACCCTCGTTCTTTAAATGACGCTATTCCGAGGAGGACACCGAAAGGCGAGCCGTAATGGCCTCATCTTTGGCAAGCTCCTCCGGTTTTTTTCACAGTTTTTTTCCAGATTTTTTTTTCCGGTTTTTTTTCAGATTTTTTTTTCCGGTTTTTTTTTTTTTTTTTACCTTCCGCTGACCCTCGTTCTTTAAATGACGCTATCCCGAGGAGGACACCTAAAGGTGAGCCTTAATAGCCTCATCTTTGGCAAGCTCCTCCGGTTTTTTTTCACAGTTTTTTTCCAGATTTTTTTTTTTTTTTTTTTTTTTTTTTTACGTTCTGCTGACCCTCGTTCTTTAAATGACGCTATCCCGAGGAGGACACCGAAAGGCGAGCCGTAATGGCCTCATCTTTGGCAAGCTCCTCCGATTTTTTTCACAGTTTTTTTCCAGATTTTTTTTTTTTTTTTTTTACCTTCCGCTGACCCTCGTTCTTTAAATGACGCTATCCCGAGGAGGACACCTAAAGGCGAGCCGTAATGGCCTCATCTTTGGCAAGCTCCTCCGGTTTTTTTCACAGTTTTTTTCCAGATTTTTTTTTTTTTTTTTTATACGTTCTGCTGACCCTCGTTCTTTAAATGACGCTATCCCGAGGAGGACACCTAAAGGTGAGCCGTAATAGCCTCATCTTTGGCAAGCTCCTCCTGTTTTTTTTCACAGTTTTTTTTCCAGATTTTATTTTCGGTTATTTTTTTTTTTTTTAATGTTCTGCTGACCCTCGTTCTTTAAATGACGCTATCCCGAGGAGGACACCGAAAGGCAAGCCGTAATGGTCTCATCTTTGGCAAGCTCCTCCGGTTTTTTTCACAGTTTTTTTCCAGATTTTTTTTCCGGTTTTTTTCAGATTTTTTTTTTTTTTTTTTTTACCTTCCGCTGACCCTCGTTCTTTAAATGACGCTATCCCGAGGAGGACAGCTAAAGGTGAGCCTTAATAGCCTCATCTTTGGCAAGCTCCTCCGGTTTTTTTTCACAGTTTTTTTCCAGATTTTTTTTCCGTTTTTTTTTTTTTTTTTTTTTTTTTATTACGTTCTGCTGACCCTCGTTCTTTAAATGACGCTATCCCGAGGAGGACACCTAAAGGCGAGCCGTAATGGCCTCATCTTTGGCAAGCTCCTCCGGTTTTTTTCACAGTTTTTTTCCAGATTTTTTTTTTTTTTTAAACGTTCTGCTGACCCTCGTTCTTTAAATGACGCTATCCCGAGGAGGACACCTAAAGGTGAGCCTTAATAGCCTCATCTTTGGCAAGCTCCTCCGTTTTTTTTTCACAGTTTTTTTCCAGATTTTTTTTTCCGGTTTTTTTTTTTTTTTTTTTTTTTTTTTTTTTTTTTTTTTACCTTCCGCTGACCCTCGTTCTTTAAATGACGCTATCCCGAGGAGGACACCTAAAGGTGAGCCGTAATAGCCTCATCTTTGGCAAGCTCCTCCGGTTTTTTTTCACAGTTTTTTTCCAGATTTTTTTTTTTTTTTTTTACCTTCCGCTGACCCTCGTTCTTTAAATGACGCTATCCCGAGGAGGACACCTAAAGGCGAGCCGTAATGGCCTCATCTTTGGCAAGCTCCTCCGGTTTTTTTCACAGTTTTTTTCCAGATTTTTTTTTTTTTTTTTTTTTTCTGCTGACCCTCGTTCTTTAAATGACGCTATCCCGAGGAGGACACCTAAAGGTGAGCCGTAATAGCCTCATCTTTGGCAAGCTCCTCCGGTTTTTTTTCACAGTTTTTTTTCCAGATTTTATTTTCGGTTTTTTTTTTTTTTTTTTTTTTTACGTTCTGCTGACCCTCGTTCTTTAAATGACGCTATCCCGAGGAGAACACCGAAAGGCGAGCCGTAATGGTCTCATCTTTGGCAAGCTCCTCCGGTTTTTTTCACAGTTTTTTTCCAGATTTTTTTTTTCGGTTTTTTTTCAGATTTTTTTTTCCGGTTTTTTTTTTTTTACCTTCCGCTGACCCTCGTTCTTTAAATGACGCTATCCCGAGGAGGACAGCTAAAGGTGAGCCTTAATAGCCTCATCTTTGGCAAGCTCCTCCGGTTTTTTTTCACAGTTTTTTTCCAGATTTTTTTTTCCGGTTTTTTTTTTTTTTTTTTTTTTTTTTTTTTTATTACGTTCTGCTGACCCTCGTTCTTTAAATGACGCTATCCCGAGGAGGACACCTAAAGGCGAGCCGTAATGGCCTCATCTTTGGCAAGCTCCTCCGGTTTTTTTCACAGTTTTTTTCCAGATTTTTTTTTTTTTAAACGTTCTGCTGACCCTCGTTCTTTAAATGACGCTATCCCGAGGAGGACACCTAAAGGTGAGCCTTAATAGCCTCATCTTTGGCAAGCTCCTCCGTTTTTTTTTCACAGTTTTTTTCCAGATTTTTTTTTCCGGTTTTTTTTTTTTTTTTTTTTTTTTTTTTTTTTTTTTTACCTTCCGCTGACCCTCGTTCTTTAAATGACGCTATCCCGAGGAGGACACCTAAAGGTGAGCCGTAATAGCCTCATCTTTGGCAAGCTCCTCCGGTTTTTTTTCACAGTTTTTTTTCCAGATTTTTTTTTCGGTTTTTTTTTTTTTTTTTTTTTTTTTTTTTTTTTTTTTTTTATACGTTCTGCTGACCCTCGTTCTTTAAATGACGCTATTCCGAGGAGGACACCGAAAGGCGAGCCGTAATGGCCTCATCTTTGGCAAGCTCCTCCGGTTTTTTTCACAGTTTTTTTCCAGATTTTTTTCCGGTTTTTTTCAGATTTTTTTTTCCGGTTTTTTTTTTTTTTTTTACCTTCCGCTGACCCTCGTTCTTTAAATGACGCTATCCCGAGGAGGACACCTAAAGGTGAGCCTTAATAGCCTCATCTTTGGCAAGCTCCTCCGGTTTTTTTTCACAGTTTTTTTCCAGATTTTTTTTTTTTTTTTTTAACGTTCTGCTGACCCTCGTTCTTTAAATGACGCTATCCCGAGGAGGACACCGAAAGGCGAGCCGTAATGGTCTCATCTTTGGCAAGCTCCTCCGGTTTTTTTCACAGTTTTTTTCCAGATTTTTTTTCCGGTTTTTTTCAGATTTTTTTTTCCGGTTTTTTTTTTTTTACCTTCCGCTAACCCTCGTTCTTTAAATGACGCTATCCCGAGGAGGACACCTAAAGGCGAGCCGTAATGGCCTCATCTTTGGCAAGCTCCTCCGGTTTTTTTCACAGTTTTTTTCCAGATTTTTTTTTTTTTTTTAAACGTTCTGCTGACCCTCGTTCTTTAAATGACGCTATCCCGAGGAGGACACCTAAAGGTGAGCCTTAATAGCCTCATCTTTGGCAAGCTCCTCCGGTTTTTTTTCACAGTTTTTTTCCAGATTTTTTTTTCCGGTTTTTTTGTTTTTTTTTTTTGTATTTTTTTTATTTTACGTTCTGCTGACCCTCGTTCTTTAAATGACGCTATCCCGAGGAGGACACCGAAAGGCGAGCCGTAATGGCCTCATCTTTGGCAAGCTCCTCCGATTTTTTTCACAGTTTTTTTCCAGATTTTTTTTTTTTTACCTTCCGCTGACCCTCGTTCTTTAAATGACGCTATCCCGAGGAGGACACCTAAAGCCGAGCCGTAATGGCCTCATCTTTGGCAAGCTCCTCCGGTTTTTTTTCACAGTTTTTTTCCAGATTTTTTTTTCCGGTTTTTTTGTTTTTTTTTTTTGTATTTTTTTTATTTTACGTTCTGCTGACCCTCGTTCTTTAAATGACGCTATCCCGAGGAGGACACCGAAAGGCGAGCCGTAATGGCCTCATCTTTGGCAAGCTCCTCCGATTTTTTTCACAGTTTTTTTCCAGATTTTTTTTTTTTTACCTTCCGCTGACCCTCGTTCTTTAAATGACGCTATCCCGAGGAGGACACCTAAAGCCGAGCCGTAATGGCCTCATCTTTGGCAAGCTCCTCCGGTTTTTTTCACAGTTTTTTTCCAGATTTTTTTTTTTTTTAAACGTTCTGCTGACCCTCGTTCTTTAAATGACGTTATCCCGAGGAGGACACCTAAAGGTGAGCCGTAATGGCCTCATCTTTGGCAAGCTACTCCGGTTTTTTTCACAGTTTATTTTCCAGATTTTTTTTCCGGTTTTTTTGTTTTTTTTTTTTGTATTTTTTTTATTTTACGTTCTACTGACCCTCGTTCTTTAATTTACGCTATCCCGAGGAGGACACCTAAAGGCGAGCCGTAATGGCCTCATCTTTGGCAAGCTCCTCCGGTTTTTTTCACAGTTTATTTCCAGATTTTTTTTTTTTTTTTTTTTTTTACGTTCTGCTGACCCTCGTTCTTTAAATGACGCTATCCCGAGGAGGACAACATAAGGTGAGCCGTAATAGCCTCATCTTTGGCAAGCTCCTCCGGTTTTTTTTCACAGTTTTTTTTCCAGATTTTTTTTTCGATTTTTTTTTTTTTAACGTTCTGCTGACCCTCGTTCTTTAAATGACGCTATCCCGAGGAGGACACCGAAAGGCGAGCCGTAATGGTCTCATCTTTGGCAAGCTCCTCCGGTTTTTTTCACAGTTTTTTTCCAGATTTTTTTCCGGTTTTTTTTCAGATTTTTTTTCCGGTTTTTTTTTTTTTTTTTTTTTTACCTTCTGCTGACCCTCGTTCTTTAAATGACGCTATCCCGAGGAGGACACCTAAAGGTGAGCCTTAATAGCCTCATCTTTGGCAAGCTCCTCCGGTTTTTTTTCAAAGTTTTTTTCCAGATTTTTTTTTCCGGTTTTTTTTTTTTCTTTTTTACGTTCTGCTGACCCTCGTTCTGTAAATGACGCTATCCCGAGGAGGACACCGAAAGGCGAGCCGTAATGGCCTCATCTTTGGCAAGTTCCTCCGATTTTTTTCACAGTTTTTTTCCAGATTTTTTTTTTTTTTTTTTACCTTCCGCTGACCCTCGTTCTTTAAATGACGCTATCCCGAGGAGGACACCTAAAGGCGAGCCGTAATGGCCTCATCTTTGGCAAGCTCCTCCGGTTTTTTTCACAGTTTTTTTCCAGATTTTTTTTTTTTTTTTTTTTTTTTTTTTTTTTTTTTTTTTTTTTTTTTTTTTTTTTTTTTTTTTTTTTACGTTCTGCTGACCCTCGTTCTTTAAATGACGCTATCCCGAGGAGGACACCTAAAGGTGAGCCGTAATAGCCTCATCTTTGGCAAGCTCCTCCGGTTTTTTTTCACAGTTTTTTTTCCAGATTTTATTTTCGGTTTTTTTTTTTTTTTTTTTTTTTTTTACGTTCTGCTGACCCTCGTTCTTTAAATGACGCTATTTCGAGGAGAACACCGAAAGGCGAGCCGTAATGGTCTCATCTTTGGCAAGCTCCTCCGGTTTTTTTCACAGTTTTTTTCCAGATTTTTTTTTCCGGTTTTTTTTCAGATTTTTTTTTCCGGTTTTTTTTTTTTTACCTTCCGCTGACCCTCGTTCTTTAAATGACGCTATCCCGAGGAGGACAGCTAAAGGTGAGCCTTAATAGCCTCATCTTTGGCAAGCTCCTCCGGTTTTTTTTTCACAGTTTTTTTCCAGATTTTTTTTTCCAGTTTTTTTTTTTTTATTTTTTTATTTTTACGTTCTGCTGACCCTCGTTCTTTAAATGACGCTATCCCGAGGAGGACACCTAAAGGCGAGCCGTAATGGCCTCATCTTTGGCAAGCTCCTCCGGTTTTTTTCACAGTTTATTTCCAGATTTTTTTTTTTTTTTTTTTTTTTTTTACGTTCTGCTGACCCTCGTTCTTTAAATGACGCTATCCCGAGGAGGACACCATAAGGTGAGCCGTAATAGCCTCATCTTTGGCAAGCTCCTCCGGTTTTTTTTCACAGTTTTTTTTCCAGATTTTTTTTTCGATTTTTTTTTTTTTTTAACGTTCTGCTGACCCTCGTTCTTTAAATGACATTATCCCGAGGAGGACACCGAAAGGCGAGCCGTAATGGTCTCATCTTTGGCAAGCTCCTCCGGTTTTTTTCACAGTTTTTTTCCAGATTTTTTTTCCGGTTTTTTTTCAGATTTTTTTTTCCGGTTTTTTTTTTTTTTTTTTTTTTTTTTTTTTTTTTTTTTTTTTTTTTTTTTTTTTTTTTTTTTTTTTTTTTACCTTCTGCTGACCCTCGTTCTTTAAATGACGCTATCCCGAGGAGGACACCTAAAGGTGAGCTCATCTTTGGCAAGCTCCTCCGGTTTTTTTCAAAGTTTTTTTCCAGATTTTTTTTTCCGGTTTTTTTTTTTTTCTTTTTTACGTTCTGCTGACCCTCGTTCTGTAAATGACGCTATCCCGAGGAGGACACCGAAAGGCGAGCCGTAATGGCCTCATCTTTGGCAAGCTCCTCCGATTATTTTCACAGTTTTTTTCCAGATTTTTTTTTTTTTTTTTACCTTCCGCTGACCCTCGTTCTTTAAATGACGCTATCCCGAGGAGGACACCTAAAGGCGAGCCGTAATGGCCTCATCTTTGGCAAGCTCCTCCGGTTTTTTTCACAGTTTTTTTCCAGATTTTTTTTTTTTTTTTTTTTTTTTTTTTTTTTTTTTTTTTTTTTTTTTTTTTTTACGTTCTGCTGACCCTCGTTCTTTAAATGACGCTATCCCGAGGAGGACACCTAAAGGTGAGCCGTAATAGCCTCATCTTTGGCAAGCTCCTCCGGTTTTTTTTCACAGTTTTTTTTCCAGATTTTATTTTCGGTTTTTTTTTTTTTTTTTTTTTTTTTTTTTACGTTCTGCTGACCCTCGTTCTTTAAATGACGCTATCCCGAGGAGAACACCGAAAGGCGAGCCGTAATGGTCTCATCTTTGGCAAGCTCCTCCGGTTTTTTTCACAGTTTTTTTCCAGATTTTTTTTTCCGGTTTTTTTTCAGATTTTTTTTTCCGGTTTTTTTTTTTTTACCTTCCGCTGACCCTCGTTCTTTAAATGACGCTATCCCGAGGAGGACAGCTAAAGGTGAGCCTTAATAGCCTCATCTTTGGCAAGCTCCTCCGGTTTTTTTTTCACAGTTTTTTTTCAGATTTTTTTTTCCAGTTTTTTTTTTTTTTTTTTTTTTTTATTTTTACGTTCTGCTGACCCTCGTTCTTTAAATGACGCTATCCCGAGGAGGACACCTAAAGGCGAGCCGTAATGGCCTCATCTTTGGCAAGCTCCTCCGGTTTTTTTCACAGTTTTTTTCCAGATTTTTTTTTTTTTTTTTTAACGTTCTGCTGACCCTCGTTCTTTAAATGACGTTATCCCGAGGAGGACACCTAAAGGTGAGCCGTAATGGCCTCATCTTTGGCAAGCTCCTCCGGATTTTTTCACAGTTTATTTTCCAGATTTTTTTTTCCGGTTTTTTTGTTTTTTTTTTTTGTATTTTTTTTGTTTTACGTTCTGCTGACCCTCGTTCTTTAATTTACGCTATCCCGAGGAGGACACCTAAAGGCGAGCCGTAATGGCCTCATCTTTGGCAAGCTCCTCCGGTTTTTTTCACAGTTTTTTTCCAGTTTTTTTTTTTTTTTTTTTTTTTTTTTTTTTTTTTTTTAACGTTCTGCTGACCCTCGTTCTTTAAATGACGCTATCCCGAGGAGGACACCTAAAGGTGAGCCGTAATAGCCTCATCTTTGGCAAGCTCCTCCGGTTTTTTTTCACAGTTTTTTTTCCAGATTTTTTTTCGGTTTTTTTTTTTTTTATACGTTCTGCTGACCCTCGTTCTTTAAATGACGCTATCCCGAGGAGGACACCGAAAGGCGAGCCGTAATGGTCTCATCTTTGGCAAGCTCCTCCGGTTTTTTTCACAGTTTTTTTCCAGATTTTTTTTCCGGTTTTTTTTCAGATTTTTTTTTCCGGTTTTTTTTTTTTTTTTTTTTTTATTTTTTACCTTCTGCTTACCCTCGTTCTTTAAATGACGCTATCCCGAGGAGGACACCTAAAGGTGAGCCTTAATAGCCTCATCTTTGGCAAGCTCCTCCGGTTTTTTTTCACAGTTTTTTTCCAGATTTTTTTTTCCGGTTTTTTTTTTTTTTTTTTTTACGTTTTGCTGACCCTCGTTCTTTAAATGACGCTATCCCGAGGAGGACACCGAAAGGCGAGCCGTAATGGCCTCATCTTTGGCAAGCTCCTCCGATTTTTTTCACAGTTTTTTTCCAGATTTTTTTTTTTTTTTTACGTTCTGCTGACCCTCGTTCTTTAAATGACGCTATCCCGAGGAGGACACCGAAAGGCGAGCCGTAATGGCCTCATCTTTGGCAAGCTCCTCCGGTTTTTTTCACAGTTTTTTTCCAGATTTTTTTTCCGGTTTTTTTTCAGATTTTTTTTTCCGGTTTTTTTTTGTTTTTTTTACCTTCCGCTGACCCTCGTTCTTTAAATGACGCTATCCCGAGGAGGACACCTAAAGGTGAGCCTTAATAGCCTCATCTTTGGCAAGCTCCTCCGGTTTTTTTTCACAGTTTTTTTCCAGATTTTTTTTTTTTTTAACGTTCTGCTGACCCTCGTTCTTTAAATGACGCTATCCCGAGGAGGACACCGAAAGGCGAGCCGTAATGGTCTCATCTTTGGCAAGCTCCTCCGGTTTTTTTCACAGTTTTTTTCCAGATTTTTTTTCCGGTTTTTTTTCAGATTTTTTTTTCCGGTTTTTTTTTTTTTTACCTTCCGCTAACCCTCGTTCTTTAAATGACGCTATCCCGAGGAGGACACCTAAAGGTGAGCCTTAATAGCCTCATCTTTGGCAAGCTCCTCCGGTTTTTTTTCACAGTTTTTTTCCAGATTTTTTTTTCCGGTTTTTTTTTTTTTTTTTTTTTTTTTTTTTTTTTTTTACGTTCTGCTGACCCTCGTTCTTTAAACGACGCTATCCCGAGGAGGACACCGAAAGGCGAGCCGTAATGGCCTCATCTTTGGCAAGCTCCTCCGATTTTTTTCACAGTTTTTTTCCAGATTTTTTTTTTTTTTTTTTTTTTTTTTACCTTCCGCTGACCCTCGTTCTTTAAATGACGCTATCCCGAGGAGGACACCTAAAGGCGAGCCGTAATGGCCTCATCTTTGGCAAGCTCCTCCGGTTTTTTTCACAGTTTTTTTCCAGATTTTTTTTTTTAACGTTCTGCTGACCCTCGTTCTTTAAATGACGCTATCCCGAGGAGGACACCTAAAGGTGAGCCGTAATAGCCTCATCTTTGGCAAGCTCCTCCGGTTTTTTTTCACAGTTTTTTTTCCAGATTTTATTTTCGGTTTTTTTTTTTTTTTTAATGTTCTGCTGACCCTCGTTCTTTAAATGACGCTATCCCGAGGAGGACACCGAAAGGCGAGCCGTAATGGTCTCATCTTTGGCAAGCTCCTCCGGTTTTTTTCACAGTTTTTTTCCAGATTTTTTTCCGGTTTTTTTCAGATTTTTTTTTTTTTTTTTTTTACCTTCCGCTGTCCCTCGTTCTTTAAATGACGCTATCCCGAGGAGGACAGCTAAAGGTGAGCCTTAATAGCCTCATCTTTGGCAAGCTCCTCCGGTTTTTTTTTCACAGTTTTTTTCCAGATTTTTTTTCCAGTTTTTTTTTTTTTTTTTTTTTTTTTTTTTTTTTTTTTTAACGTTCTGCTGACCCTCGTTCTTTAAATGACGTTATCCCGAGGAGGACACCTAAAGGTGAGCCGTAATGGCCTCATCTTTGGCAAGCTCCTCCGGTTTTTTTCACAGTTTATTTTCCAGATTTTTTTTCCGGTTTTTTTGTTTTTTTTTTTTGTATTTTTTTTGTTTTACGTTCTGCTGACCCTCGTTCTTTAATTTACGCTATCCCGAGGAGGACACCTAAAGGCGAGCCGTAATGGCCTCATCTTTGGCAAGCTCCTCCGGTTTTTTTCACAGTTTTTTTCCAGTTTTTTTTTTTTTTTTTTTTTTTTTTTTTTTTTTTTTTTTTTTTTTAACGTTCTGCTGACCCTCGTTCTTTAAATGACGCTATCCCGAGGAGGACACCTAAAGGTGAGCCGTAATAGCCTCATCTTTGGCAAGCTCCTCCGGTTTTTTTTCACAGTTTTTTTTCCAGATTTTTTTTTTCGGTTTTTTTTTTTTTTTTTTTTTTTTTTTTTTTTTTTTTTTTTTTTTTTTTTTTTACGTTCTGCTGACCCTCGTTCTTTAAATGACGCTATTCCGAGGAGGACACCGAAAGGCGAGCCGTAATGGCCTCATCTTTGGCAAGCTCCTCCGGTTTTTTTCACAGTTTTTTTCCAGATTTTTTTTCCGGTTTTTTTTCAGATTTTTTTTCCGGTTTTTTTTTTTTTTTTACCTTCCGCTGACCCTCGTTCTTTAAATGACGCTATCCCGAGGAGGACACCTAAAGGTGAGCCTTAATAGCCTCATCTTTGGCAAGCTCCTCCGGTTTTTTTTCACAGTTTTTTTCCAGATTTTTTTTTTTTTTAAACGTTCTGCTGACCCTCGTTCTTTAAATGACGTTATCCCGAGGAGGACACCTAAAGGTGAGCCGTAATGGCCTCATCTTTGGCAAGCTCCTCCGGTTTTTTTCACAGTTTATTTTCCAGATTTTTTTTCCGGTTTTTTTGTTTTTTTTTTTTTTGTATTTTTTTTATTTTACGTTCTGCTGACCCTCGTTCTTTAATTTACGCTATCCCGAGGAGGACACCTAAAGGCGAGCCGTAATGGCCTCATCTTTGGCAAGCTCCTCCGGTTTTTTTCACAGTTTTTTTCCAGATTTTTTTTTTTTTTTTTTTTTTTTTTTTTTTTTTTTTTTTTTTTTTTTTTTTTTTTTTTTTTTTTTTACGTTCTGCTGACCCTCGTTCTTTAAATGACGCTATCCCGAGGAGGACACCATAAGATGAGCCGTAATAGCCTCATCTTTGGCAAGCTCCTCCGGTTTTTTTTCACAGTTTTTTTTCCAGATTTTTTTTTTTTTTTTAACGTTCTGCTGACCCTCGTTCTTTAAATGACGCTATCCCGAGGAGGACACCGAAAGGCGAGCCGTAATGGTCTCATCTTTGGCAAGCTCCTCCGGTTTTTTTCACAGTTTTTTTCCAGATTTTTTTTCCGGTTTTTTTTCAGATTTTTTTTTCCGGTTTTTTTTTTTTTTTTTTTTTATTTTTTACCTTCTGCTGACCCTCGTTCTTTAAATGACGCTATCCCGAGGAGGACACCTAAAGGTGAGCCTTAATAGCCTCATCTTTGGCAAGCTCCTCCGGTTTTTTTTTCACAGTTTTTTTCCAGATTTTTTTTTCCGGTTTTTTTTTTTTTTTTTTTTTTTTTTTTTTTTTT
Organism: Arachis ipaensis; assembly: GCF_059453495.1. Classification (NCBI taxonomy): domain Eukaryota; kingdom Viridiplantae; phylum Streptophyta; class Magnoliopsida; order Fabales; family Fabaceae; genus Arachis; species Arachis ipaensis. The sequence goes on along the minus strand of NC_142439.1, from coordinate 62,535,236 downwards.
TTTTTTTTTTTTTTTTTTTTTTACGTTCTGCTGACCCTCGTTCTTTAAATGACGCAATCCCGAGGAGGACACCGAAAGGCGAGCCGTAATGGCCTCATCTTTGGCAAGCTCCTCCGATTTTTTTCACAGTTTTTTTCCAGATTTTTTTTTTTTTTTTTTTTACCTTCCGCTGACCCTCGTTCTTTAAATGACGCTATCCCGAGGAGGACACCTAAAGGCGAGCCGTAATGGCCTCATCTTTGGCAAGCTCCTCCGGTTTTTTTCACAGTTTTTTTCCAGATTTTTTTTTTTTTTTTTTTTTTCTGCTGACCCTCGTTCTTTAAATGACGCTATCCCGAGGAGGACACCTAAAGGTGAGCCGTAATAGCCTCATCTTTGGCAAGCTCCTCCGGTTTTTTTTCACAGTTTTTTTTCCAGATTTTATTTTCGGTTTTTTTTTTTTTTTTTTTTTTACGTTCTGCTGACCCTCGTTCTTTAAATGACGCTATCCCGAGGAGAACACCGAAAGGCGAGCCGTAATGGTCTCATCTTTGGCAAGCTCCTCCGGTTTTTTTCACAGTTTTTTTCCAGATTTTTTTTTTCGGTTTTTTTTCAGATTTTTTTTTTCCGGTTTTTTTTTTTTTACCTTCCGCTGACCCTCGTTCTTTAAATGACGCTATCCCGAGGAGGACAGCTAAAGGTGAGCCTTAATAGCCTCATCTTTGGCAAGCTCCTCCGGTTTTTTTTTCACAGTTTTTTTCCAGATATTTTTTCCAGTTTTTTTTTTTTTTTTTTTTTTTTTTTTTTTTTTTTTTTTTTTTTTTTTTTTTTTTTTTTTTTTTTTTTTACGTTCTGTTGACCCTCGTTCTTTAAATGACGCTATCCCGAGGAGGACACCTAAAGGCGAGCCGTAATGGCCTCATCTTTGGCAAGCTCCTCCGGTTTTTTTCACAGTTTTTTTCCAGATTTTTTTTTTTTTTTTTTTTTTTTAACGTTCTGCTGACCCTCGTTCTTTAAATGACGTTATCCCGAGGAGGACACCTAAAGGTGAGCCGTAATGGCCTCATCTTTGGCAAGCTCCTCCGGTTTTTTTCACAGTTTATTTTCCAGATTTTTTTTCTGGTTTTTTTGTTTTTTTTTTTTTGTATTTTTTTTGTTTTACGTTCTGCTGACCCTCGTTCTTTAATTTACGCTATCCCGAGGAGGACACCTAAAGGCGAGCCGTAATGGCCTCATCTTTGGCAAGCTCCTCCGGTTTTTTTCACAGTTTTTTTCCAGTTTTTTTTTTTTTTTTTTTTTTTTTTTTTTTTTTTTTTTTTTTTTTTTTTTTTTTTTTTTTTTTTTTTTTACGTTCTGCTGACCCTCGTTCTTTAAATGACGCTATCCCGAGGAGGACACCTAAAGGTGAGCCGTAATAGCCTCATCTTTGGCAAGCTCCTCCGGTTTTTTTTCACAGTTTTTTTTCCAGATTTTTTTTTTCGGTTTTTTTTTTTTTTTTTTTTCTTTTTTTTTTTTTTTTTTTTTTTTTTTTACGTTCTGCTGACCCTCGTTCTTTAAATGACGCTATTCCGAGGAGGACACCGAAAGGCGAGCCGTAATGGCCTCATCTTTGGCAAGCTCCTCCGGTTTTTTTCACAGTTTTTTTCCAGATTTTTTTTCCGGTTTTTTTTCAGATTTTTTTTTCCGGTTTTTTTTTTTTTTTTACCTTCCGCTGACCCTCGTTCTTTAAATGACGCTATCCCGAGGAGGACACCTAAAGGTGAGCCTTAATAGCCTCATCTTTGGCAAGCTCCTCCGGTTTTTTTTCACAGTTTTTTTCCAGATTTTTTTTTTTTTTTTTTTTTTTTTTTAACGTTCTGCTGACCCTCGTTCTTTAAATGACGCTATCCCGAGGAGGACACCGAAAGGCGAGCCGTAATGGTCTCATCTTTGGCAAGCTCCTCCGGTTTTTTTCACAGTTTTTTTCCAGATTTTTTTTCCGGTTTTTTTCAGATTTTTTTTTCCGGTTTTTTTTTTTTTTACCTTCCGCTAACCCTCGTTCTTTAAATGACGCTATCCCGAGGAGGACACCTAAAGGTGAGCCTTAATAGCCTCATCTTTGGCAAGCTCCTCCGGTTTTTTTTCACAGTTTTTTTCCAGATTTTTTTTTCCGGTTTTTTTTTTTTTTTTTTTTTTTTTTTTTTTTTTTTTCGTTCTGCTGACCCTCGTTCTTTAAATGACGCTATCCCGAGGAGGACACCGAAAGGCGAGCCGTAATGGCCTCATCTTTGGCAAGCTCCTCCGATTTTTTTCACAGTTTTTTTCCAGATTTTTTTTTTTTTTTTTTTTACCTTCCGCTGACCCTCGTTCTTTAAATGACGCTATCTCGAGGAGGACACCTAAAGGCGAGCCGTAATGGCCTCATCTTTGGCAAGCTCCTCCGGTTTTTTTCACAATTTTTTTCCAGATTTTTTTTTTTTTTATACGTTCTGCTGACCCTCGTTCTTTAAATGACGCTATCCCGAGGAGGACACCTAAAGGTGAGCTGTAATAGCCTCATCTTTGGCAAGCTCCTCCTGTTTTTTTTCACAGTTTTTTTTCCAGATTTTATTTTCGGTTTTTTTTTTTTTTTTAATGTTCCGCTGACCCTCGTTCTTTAAATGACGCTATCCCGAGGAGGACACCGAAAGGCGAGCCGTAATGGTCTCATCTTTGGCAAGCTCCTCCGGTTTTTTTCACAGTTTTTTTCCAGATTTTTTTTCCGGTTTTTTTCAGATTTTTTTTTTTTTTTTTTACCTTCCGCTGACCCTCGTTCTTTAAATGACGCTATCCCGAGGAGGACAGCTAAAGGTGAGCCTTAATAGCCTCATCTTTGGCAAGCTCCTCCGGTTTTTTTTCACAGTTTTTTTCCAGATTTTTTTTTCCGGTTTTTTTTTTTTTTTTTTTTTTATTACGTTCTGCTGACCCTCGTTCTTTAAATGACGCTATCCCGAGGAGGACACCTAAAGGCGAGCCGTAATGGCCTCATCTTTGGCAAGCTCCTCCAGTTTTTTTCACAGTTTTTTTCCAGATTTTTTTTTTTTTTAAACGTTCTGCTGACCCTCGTTCTTTAAATGACGCTATCCCGAGGAGGACACCTAAAGGTGAGCCTTAATAGCCTCATCTTTGGCAAGCTCCTCCGTTTTTTTTTCACAGTTTTTTTCCAGATTTTTTTTTCCGGTTTTTTTTTTTTTTTTTTTTTTTTTTTTTTTTTTTTTACCTTCCGCTGACCCTCGTTCTTTAAATGACGCTATCCCGAGGAGGACACCTAAAGGTGAGCCGTAATAGCCTCATCTTTGGCAACCTCCTCCGGTTTTTTTTCATAGTTTTTTTTCAGATTTTTTTTTCGGTTTTTTTTTTTTTTTTTTTTTTTTTTTTTTTTTTTACGTTCTGCTGACCCTCGTTCTTTAAATGACGCTATTCCGAGGAGGACACCGAAAGGCGAGCCGTAATGGCCTCATCTTTGGCAAGCTCCTCCGGTTTTTTTCACAGTTTTTTTCCAGATTTTTTTCCGGTTTTTTTCAGATTTTTTTTTCCGGTTTTTTTTTTTTTTTTTACCTTCCGCTGACCCTCGTTCTTTAAATGACGCTATCCCGAGGAGGACACCTAAAGGTGAGCCTTAATAGCCTCATCTTTGGCAAGCTCCTCCGGTTTTTTTTCACAGTTTTTTTCCAGATTTTTTTTTTTTTTTTTTTAACGTTCTGCTGACCCTCGTTCTTTAAATGACGCTATCCCGAGGAGGACACCGAAAGGCGAGCCGTAATGGTCTCATCTTTGGCAAGCTCCTCCGGTTTTTTTCACAGTTTTTTTCCAGATTTTTTTTCCGGTTTTTTTTCAGATTTTTTTTTCCGGTTTTTTTTTTTTTTTTTTTTTTTTTTTATTTTTTACCTTCTGCTGACCCTCGTTCTTTAAATGACGCTATCCCGAGGAGGACACCTAAAGGTGAGCCTTAATAGCCTCATCTTTGACAAGCTCCTCCGGTTTTTTTTTCACAGTTTTTTTCCAGATTTTTTTTTCCGGTTTTTTTTTTTTTTTTTTTTTTTTTTTTTTTTTTTTTTACTTTCTGCTGACCTTCGTTCTTTAAATGACGCAATCCCGAGGAGGACACCGAAAGGCGAGCCGTAATGGCCTCATCTTTGGCAAGCTCCTCCGATTTTTTTCACAGTTTTTTTCCAGATTTTTTTTTTTTTTTTTTACCTTCCGCTGACCCTCGTTCTTTAAATGACGCTATCCCGAGGAGGACACCTAAAGGCGAGCCGTAATGGCCTCATCTTTGGCAAGCTCCTCCGGTTTTTTTCACAGTTTTTTTCCAGATTTTTTTTTTTTTTTTTTTTTTTTTTCTGCTGACCCTCGTTCTTTAAATGACGCTATCCCGAGGAGGACACCTAAAGGTAAGCCGTAATAGCCTCATCTTTGGCAAGCTCCTCCGGTTTTTTTTCACAGTTTTTTTTCCAGATTTTATTTTCGGTTTTTTTTTTTTTTTTTTTTTTTACGTTCTGCTGACCCTCGTTCTTTAAATGACGCTATCCCGAGGAGAACACCGAAAGACGAGCCGTAATGGTCTCATCTTTGGCAAGCTCCTCCGGTTTTTTTCACAGTTTTTTTCCAGATTTTTTTTTTCGGTTTTTTTTCAGATTTTTTTTTCCGGTTTTTTTTTTTTTACCTTCCGCTGACCCTCGTTCTTTAAATGACGCTATCCCGAGGAGGACAGCTAAAGGTGAGCCTTAATAGCCTCATCTTTAGCAAGCTCCTCCGGTTTTTTTTTCACAGTTTTTTTCCAGATTTTTTTTTCCAGTTTTTTTTTTTTTTTTTTTTTTTTTTTTTTTTTTTTTTTTTTTTTTTTTTTTACGTTCTGCTGACCCTCGTTCTTTAAATGACGCTATCCCGAGGAGGACACCTAAAGGCGAGCCGTAATGGCCTCATCTTTGGCAAGCTCCTCCGGTTTTTTTCACAGTTTTTTTCCAGATTTTTTTTTTTTTTTTTTTTTTTTTTAACGTTCTGCTGACCCTCGTTCTTTAAATGACGCTATCCCGAGGAGGACACCTAAAGGTGAGCCGTAATAGCCTCATCTTTGGCAAGCTCCTCCGGTTTTTTTTCACAGTTTTTTTTCCAGATTTTTTTTCGGTTTTTTTTTTTTTTATACGTTCTGCTGACCCTCGTTCTTTAAATGACGCTATCCCGAGGAGGACACCGAAAGGCGAGCCGTAATGGTCTCATCTTTGGCAAGCTCCTCCGGTTTTTTTCACAGTTTTTTTCCAGATTTTTTTTCCGGTTTTTTTTCAGATTTTTTTTTCCGGTTTTTTTTTTTTTTTTTTTTTTATTTTTTACCTTCTGCTGACCCTCGTTCTTTAAATGACGCTATCCCGAGGAGGACACCTAAAGGTGAGCCTTAATAGCCTCATCTTTGGCAAGCTCCTCCGGTTTTTTTTCACAGTTTTTTTCCAGATTTTTTTTTCCGGTTTTTTTTTTTTTTTTTTTTTTACGTTTTGCTGACCCTCGTTCTTTAAATGACGCTATCCCGAGGAGGACACCGAAAGGCGAGCCGTAATGGCCTCATCTTTGGCAAGCTCCTCCGATTTTTTTCACAGTTTTTTTCCAGATTTTTTTTTTTTTTTACGTTCTGCTGACCCTCGTTCTTTAAATGACGCTATCCCGAGGAGGACACCGAAAGGCGAGCCGTAATGGCCTCATCTTTGGCAAGCTCCTCCGGTTTTTTTCACAGTTTTTTTCCAGATTTTTTTTCCGGTTTTTTTTCAGATTTTTTTTTCCGGTTTTTTTTTGTTTTTTTTACCTTCCGCTGACCCTCGTTCTTTAAATGACGCTATCCCGAGGAGGACACCTAAAGGTGAGCCTTAATAGCCTCATCTTTGGCAAGCTCCTCCGGTTTTTTTTCACAGTTTTTTTCCAGATTTTTTTTTTTTTAACGTTCTGCTGACCCTCGTTCTTTAAATGACGCTATCCCGAGGAGGACACCGAAAGGCGAGCCGTAATGGTCTCATCTTTGGCAAGCTCCTCCGGTTTTTTTCACAGTTTTTTTCCAGATTTTTTTTCCGGTTTTTTTTCAGATTTTTTTTTCCGGTTTTTTTTTTTTTTACCTTCCGCTAACCCTCGTTCTTTAAATGACGCTATCCCGAGGAGGACACCTAAAGGTGAGCCTTAATAGCCTCATCTTTGGCAAGCTCCTCCGGTTTTTTTTCACAGTTTTTTTCCAGATTTTTTTTTCCGGTTTTTTTTTTTTTTTTTTTTTTTTTTTTTTTTTTTTTTTTTTTTTTTTTTTTTTTTTTTTTTTTTTACGTTCTGCTGACCCTCGTTCTTTAAACGACGCTATCCCGAGGAGGACACCGAAAGGCGAGCCGTAATGGCCTCATCTTTGGCAAGCTCCTCCGATTTTTTTCACAGTTTTTTTCCAGATTTTTTTTTTTTTTTTTTTTTTTTTTTACCTTCCGCTGACCCTCGTTCTTTAAATGACGCTATCCCGAGGAGGACACCTAAAGGCGAGCCGTAATGGCCTCATCTTTGGCAAGCTCCTCCGGTTTTTTTCACAGTTTTTTTCCAGATTTTTTTTTTTTTTTTTTTTTTTTTTTTAACGTTCTGCTGACCCTCGTTCTTTAAATGACGCTATCCCGAGGAGGACACCTAAAGGTGAGCCGTAATAGCCTCATCTTTGGCAAGCTCCTCCGGTTTTTTTTCACAGTTTTTTTTCCAGATTTTATTTTCGGTTTTTTTTTTTTTTTTTAATGTTCTGCTGACCCTCGTTCTTTAAATGACGCTATCCCGAGGAGGACACCGAAAGGCGAGCCGTAATGGTCTCATCTTTGGCAAGCTCCTCCGGTTTTTTTCACAGTTTTTTTCCAGATTTTTTTCCGGTTTTTTTCAGATTTTTTTTTTTTTTTTTTACCTTCCGCTGTCCCTCGTTCTTTAAATGACGCTATCCCGAGGAGGACAGCTAAAGGTGAGCCTTAATAGCCTCATCTTTGGCAAGCTCCTCCGGTTTTTTTTCACAGTTTTTTTCCAGATTTTTTTTTCCGGTTTTTTTTTTTTTTTTTTTTTTTTTTTTTTTTATTACGTTCTGCTGACCCTCGTTCTTTAAATGACGCTATCCCGAGGAGGACACCTAAAGGCGAGCCGTAATGGCCTCATCTTTGGCAAGCTCCTCCGGTTTTTTTCACAGTTTTTTTCCAGATTTTTTTTTTTTTTTTTTTTTTTTTTTTAACGTTCTGCTGACCCTCGTTCTTTAAATGACGCTATCCCGAGGAGGACACCTAAAGGTGAGCCGTAATAGCCTCATCTTTGGCAAGCTCCTCCGGTTTTTTTTCACAGTTTTTTTTCCAGATTTTATTTTCGGTTTTTTTTTTTTTTTTTAATGTTCTGCTGACCCTCGTTCTTTAAATGACGCTATCCCGAGGAGGACACCGAAAGGCGAGCCGTAATGGTCTCATCTTTGGCAAGCTCCTCCGGTTTTTTTCACAGTTTTTTTCCAGATTTTTTTCCGGTTTTTTCAGATTTTTTTTTTTTTTTTTACCTTCCGCTGTCCCTCGTTCTTTAAATGACGCTATCCCGAGGAGGACAGCTAAAGGTGAGCCTTAATAGCCTCATCTTTGGCAAGCTCCTCCGGTTTTTTTTCACAGTTTTTTTCCAGATTTTTTTTTCCGGTTTTTTTTTTTTTTTTTTTTTTTTTTTTTTTTATTACGTTCTGCTGACCCTCGTTCTTTAAATGACGCTATCCCGAGGAGGACACCTAAAGGCGAGCCGTAATGGCCTCATCTTTGGCAAGCTCCTCCGGTTTTTTTCACAGTTTTTTTCCAGATTTTTTTTTTTTTTTTTTTTTTTTTTTTAACGTTCTGCTGACCCTCGTTCTTTAAATGACGCTATCCCGAGGAGGACACCTAAAGGTGAGCCGTAATAGCCTCATCTTTGGCAAGCTCCTCCGGTTTTTTTTCACAGTTTTTTTTCCAGATTTTATTTTCGGTTTTTTTTTTTTTTTTTAATGTTCTGCTGACCCTCGTTCTTTAAATGACGCTATCCCGAGGAGGACACCGAAAGGCGAGCCGTAATGGTCTCATCTTTGGCAAGCTCCTCCGGTTTTTTTCACAGTTTTTTTCCAGATTTTTTTCCGGTTTTTTCAGATTTTTTTTTTTTTTTTTTACCTTCCGCTGTCCCTCGTTCTTTAAATGACGCTATCCCGAGGAGGACAGCTAAAGGTGAGCCTTAATAGCCTCATCTTTGGCAAGCTCCTCCGGTTTTTTTTCACAGTTTTTTTCCAGATTTTTTTTTCCGGTTTTTTTTTTTTTTTTTTTTTTTTTTTTTTTTTACGTTCTGCTGACCCTCGTTCTTTAAATGACGCTATCCCGAGGAGGACACCTAAAGGCGAGCCGTAATGGCCTCATCTTTGGCAAGCTCCTCCGGTTTTTTTCACAGTTTTTTTCCAGATTTTTTTTTTTTTTTAAACGTTCTGCTGACCCTCGTTCTTTAAATGACGTTATCCCGAGGAGGACACCTAAAGGTGAGCCGTAATGGCCTCATCTTTGGCAAGCTCCTCCGGTTTTTTTCACAGTTTATTTTCCAGATTTTTTTTCCGGTTTTTTTGTTTTTTTTTTTTTGTATTTTTTTTATTTTACGTTCTGCTGACCCTCGTTCTTTAATTCACGCTATCCCGAGGAGGACACCTAAAGGCGAGCCGTAATGGCCTCATCTTTGGCAAGCTCCTCCGGTTTTTTTCACAGTTTTTTTCCAGATTTTTTTTTTTTTTTTTTTTTTTACGTTCTGCTGACCCTCGTTCTTTAAATGACGCTATCCCGAGGAGGACACCATAAGATGAGCCGTAATAGCCTCATCTTTGGCAAGCTCCTCCGGTTTTTTTTCACAGTTTTTTTTCCAGATTTTTTTTTCGATTTTTTTTTTTTTTAACGTTCTGCTGACCCTCGTTCTTTAAATGACGCTATCCCGAGGAGGACACCGAAAGGCGAGCCGTAATGGTCTCATCTTTGGCAAGCTCCTCCGGTTTTTTTCACAGTTTTTTTCCAGATTTTTTTCCGGTTTTTTTTCAGATTTTTTTTTCCGGTTTTTTTTTTTTATTTTTTTTTTATTTTTTACCTTCTGCTGACCCTCGTTCTTTAAATGACGCTATCCCGAGGAGGACACCTAAAGGTGAGCCTTAATAGCCTCATCTTTGGCAAGCTCCTCCGGTTTTTTTTTCACAGTTTTTTTCCAGATTTTTTTTTCCGGTTTTTTTTTTTTTTTTTTTTTTTTTTTTTTTTTTTTTTTTTTTTTACGTTCTGCTGACCCTCGTTCTTTAAATGACGCAATCCCGAGGAGGACACCGAAAGGCGAGCCGTAATGGCCTCATCTTTGGCAAGCTCCTCCGATTATTTTCACAGTTTTTTTCCAGATTTTTTTTTTTTTTTTTTACCTTCCGCTGACCCTCGTTCTTTAAATGACGCTATCCCGAGGAGGACACCTAAAGGCGAGCCGTAATGGCCTCATCTTTGGCAAGCTCCTCCGGTTTTTTTCACAGTTTTTTTCCAGATTTTTTTTTTTTTTTTTTTTCTGCTGACCCTCGTTCTTTAAATGACGCTATCCCGAGGAGGACACCTAAAGGTGAGCCGTAATGGCCTCATCTTTGGCAAGCTCCTCCGGTTTTTTTTCACAGTTTTTTTTCCAGATTTTATTTTCGGTTTTTTTTTTTTTTTTTTTTTACGTTCTGCTGACCCTCGTTCTTTAAATGACGCTATCCCGAGGAGAACACCGAAAGGCGAGCCGTAATGGTCTCATCTTTGGCAAGCTCCTCCGGTTTTTTTCACAGTTTTTTTCCAGATTTTTTTTTTCGGTTTTTTTTCAGATTTTTTTTTCCGGTTTTTTTTTTTTACCTTCCGCTGACCCTCGTTCTTTAAATGACGCTATCCCGAGGAGGACAGCTAAAGGTGAGCCTTAATAGCCTCATCTTTGGCAAGCTCCTCCGGTTTTTTTTTCACAGTTTTTTTCCAGATTTTTTTTTCCAGTTTTTTTTTTTTTTTTTTTTTTTTTTTTTTTTTTTTTTTTTTTTTTTTTTTTTTTTTGTTTACGTTCTGCTGACCCTCGTTCTTTAAATGACGCTATCCCGAGGAGGACACCTAAAGGCGAGCCGTAATGGCCTCATCTTTGGCAAGCTCCTCCGGTTTTTTTCACAGTTTTTTTCCAGATTTTTTTTTTTTTTTTTTTTTTTTTTTTTAACGTTCTGCTGACCCTCGTTCTTTAAATGACGTTATCCCGAGGAGGACACCTAAAGGTGAGCCGTAATGGCCTCATCTTTGGCAAGCTCCTCCGGTTTTTTTCACAGTTTATTTTCCAGATTTTTTTTTCCGGTTTTTTTGTTTTTTGTTTTTTTTGTATTTTTTTTGTTTTACGTTCTGCTGACCCTCGTTCTTTAATTTACGCTATCCCGAGGAGGACACCTAAAGGCGAGCCGTAATGGCCTCATCTTTGGCAAGCTCCTCCGGTTTTTTTCACAGTTTTTTTCCATTTTTTTTTTTTTTTTTTTTTTTTTTTTTTTTTTTTTTTTTTTTTTTTTTTTTTTTTTTTTACGTTCTGCTGACCCTCGTTCTTTAAATGACGCTATCCCGAGGAGGACACCTAAAGGTGAGCCGTAATAGCCTCATCTTTGGCAAGCTCCTCCGGTTTTTTTTCACAGTTTTTTTTCCAGATTTTTTTTTTCGGTTTTTTTTTTTTTTTTTTTTTTTTTTTTTTTTTTTTTTTTTTTTTTTTTTTTTTTTTTTTTTTTTACGTTCTGCTGACCCTCGTTCTTTAAATGACGCTATTCCGAGGAGGACACCGAAAGGCGAGCCGTAATGGCCTCATCTTTGGCAAGCTCCTCCGGTTTTTTTCACAGTTTTTTTCCAGATTTTTTTTCCGGTTTTTTTTCAGATTTTTTTTTCCGGTTTTTTTTTTTTTTTACCTTCCGCTGACCCTCGTTCTTTAAATGACGCTATCCCGAGGAGGACACCTAAAGGTGAGCCTTAATAGCCTCATCTTTGGCAAGCTCCTCCGGTTTTTTTTCACAGTTTTTTTCCAGATTTTTTTTTTTTTTTTTTTTTTTTTTTTTAACGTTCTGCTGACCCTCGTTCTTTAAATGACGCTATCCCGAGGAGGACACCGAAAGGCGAGCCGTAATGGTCTCATCTTTGGCAAGCTCCTCCGGTTTTTTTCACAGTTTTTTTCCAGATTTTTTTCCGGTTTTTTTCAGATTTTTTTTTCCGGTTTTTTTTTTTTTTACCTTCCGCTAACCCTCGTTCTTTAAATGACGCTATCCCGAGGAGGACACCTAAAGGTGAGCCTTAATAGCCTCATCTTTGGCAAGCTCCTCCGGTTTTTTTTCACAGTTTTTTTCCAGATTTTTTCTTCCGGTTTTTTTTTTTTTTTTTTTTTTTTTTTTTTACGTTCTGCTGACCCTCGTTCTTTAAATGACGCTATCCCGAGGAGGACACCGAAAGGCGAGCCGTAATGGCCTCATCTTTGGCAAGCTCCTCCGATTTTTTTCACAGTTTTTTTCCAGATTTTTTTTTTTTTTTTTTTTTTACCTTCCGCTGACCCTCGTTCTTTAAATGACGCTATCTCGAGGAGGACACCTAAAGGCGAGCCGTAATGGCCTCATCTTTGGCAAGCTCCTCCGGTTTTTTTCACAATTTTTTTCCAGATTTTTTTTTTTTTTTATACGTTCTGCTGACCCTCGTTCTTTAAATGACGTTATCCCGAGGAGGACACCTAAAGGTGAGCTGTAATAGCCTCATCTTTGGCAAGCTCCTCCTGTTTTTTTTCACAGTTTTTTTTCCAGATTTTATTTTCGGTTTTTTTTTTTTTTTTTAATGTTCTGCTGACCCTCGTTCTTTAAATGACGCTATCCCGAGGAGGACACCGAAAGGCGAGCCGTAATGGTCTCATCTTTGGCAAGCTCCTCCGGTTTTTTTCACAGTTTTTTTCCAGATTTTTTTTCCGGTTTTTTTCAGATTTTTTTTTTTTTTTTACCTTCCGCTGACCCTCGTTCTTTAAATGACGCTATCCCGAGGAGGACAGCTAAAGGTGAGCCTTAATAGCCTCATCTTTGGCAAGCTCCTCCGGTTTTTTTTCACAGTTTTTTTCCAGATTTTTTTTTCCGGTTTTTTTTTTTTTTTTTTATTACGTTCTGCTGACCCTCGTTCTTTAAATGACGCTATCCCGAGGAGGACACCTAAAGGCGAGCCGTAATGGCCTCATCTTTGGCAAGCTCCTCCGGTTTTTTTCACAGTTTTTTTCCAGATTTTTTTTTTTTTTTAAACGTTCTGCTGACCCTCGTTCTTTAAATGACGCTATCCCGAGGAGGACACCTAAAGGTGAGCCTTAATAGCCTCATCTTTGGCAAGCTCCTCCGTTTTTTTTTCACAGTTTTTTTCCAGATTTTTTTTTCCGGTTTTTTTTTTTTTTTTTTTTTTTACCTTCCGCTGACCCTCGTTCTTTAAATGACGCTATCCCGAGGAGGACACCTAAAGGTGAGCCGTAATAGCCTCATCTTTGGCAACCTCCTCCGGTTTTTTTTCATAGTTTTTTTTCAGATTTTTTTTTCGGTTTTTTTTTTTTTTTTTTTTTTTTTTTTTTTTACGTTCTGCTGACCCTCGTTCTTTAAATGACGCTATTCCGAGGAGGACACCGAAAGGCGAGCCGTAATGGCCTCATCTTTGGCAAGCTCCTCCGGTTTTTTTCACAGTTTTTTTCCAGATTTTTTTCCGGTTTT
>NC_142439.1:62515000-62517500 GCF_059453495.1 Arachis ipaensis | reverse complement strand
CGGTTTTTTTCAGATTTTTTTTTCCGGTTTTTTTTTTTTTTTTTTACCTTCCGCTGACCCTCGTTCTTTAAATGACGCTATCCCGAGGAGGACACCTAAAGGTGAGCCTTAATAGCCTCATCTTTGGCAAGCTCCTCCGGTTTTTTTTCACAGTTTTTTTCCAGATTTTTTTTTTTTTTTTTTTTTTTAACGTTCTGCTGACCCTCGTTCTTTAAATGACGCTATCCCGAGGAGGACACCGAAAGGCGAGCCGTAATGGTCTCATCTTTGGCAAGCTCCTCCGGTTTTTTTCACAGTTTTTTTCCAGATTTTTTTTCCGGTTTTTTTTCAGATTTTTTTTTCCGGTTTTTTTTTTTTTTTATTTTTTTATTTTTTACCTTCTGCTGACACTCGTTCTTTAAATGACGCTATCCCGAGGAGGACACCTAAAGGTGAGCCTTAATAGCCTCATCTTTGGCAAGCTCCTCCGGTTTTTTTTTCACAGTTTTTTTCCAGATTTTTTTTTCCGGTTTTTTTTTTTTTTTTTTTTTTTTTTTTTTTTTTACTTTCTGCTGAACCTCGTTCTTTAAATGACGCAATCCCGAGGAGGACACCGAAAGGCGAGCCGTAATGGCCTCATCTTTGGCAAGCTCCTCCGATTTTTTTCACAGTTTTTTTCCAGATTTTTTTTTTTTTTTTTTTTACCTTCCGCTGACCCTCGTTCTTTAAATGTCGCTATCCCGAGGAGGACACCTAAAGGCGAGCCGTAATGGCCTCATCTTTGGCAAGCTCCTCCGGTTTTTTTCACAGTTTTTTTCCAGATTTTTTTTTTTTTTTTTTTTTTCTGCTGACCCTCGTTCTTTAAATGACGCTATCCCGAGGAGGACACCTAAAGGTGAGCCGTAATAGCCTCATCTTTGGCAAGCTCCTCCAGTTTTTTTTCACAGTTTTTTTTCCAGATTTTATTTTCGGTTTTTTTTTTTTTTTTTTTTTTACGTTCTGCTGACCCTCGTTCTTTAAATGACGCTATCCCGAGGAGAACACCGAAAGGCGAGCCGTAATGGTCTCATCTTTGGCAAGCTCCTCCGGTTTTTTTCACAGTTTTTTTCCAGATTTTTTTTTTCGGTTTTTTTTCAGATTTTTTTTTCCGGTTTTTTTTTTTTTACCTTCCGCTGACCCTCGTTCTTTAAATGACGCTATCCCGAGGAGGACAGCTAAAGGTGAGCCATAATAGCCTCATCTTTGGCAAGCTCCTCCGGTTTTTTTTTCACAGTTTTTTTCCAGATTTTTTTTTCCAGTTTTTTTTTTTTTTTTTTTTTTTTTTTTTTTTTTTTTTTTTTTTTTTACGTTCTGCTGACCCTCGTTCTTTAAATGACGCTATTCCGAGGAGGACACCAAAAGGCGAGCCGTAATGGCCTCATCTTTGGCAAGCTCCTCCGGTTTTTTTCACAGTTTTTTTCCAGATTTTTTTCCGGTTTTTTTCAGATTTTTTTTTCCGGTTTTTTTTTTTTTTTTTACCTTCCGCTGACCCTCGTTCTTTAAATGACGCTATCCCGAGGAGGACACCTAAAGGTGAGCCTTAATAGCCTCATCTTTGGCAAGCTCCTCCGGTTTTTTTTCACAGTTTTTTTCCAGATTTTTTTTTTTTTTTTTTTTTTAACGTTCTGCTGACCCTCGTTCTTTAAATGACGCTATCCCGAGGAGGACACCGAAAGGCGAGCCGTAATGGTCTCATCTTTGGCAAGCTCCTCCGGTTTTTTTCACAGTTTTTTTCCAGATTTTTTTTCCGGTTTTTTTTTTTTTTTTTTTTTTTTTTTTTTTTTTTTACGTTCTTCTGACCCTCGTTCTTTAAATGACGCTATCCCGAGGAGGACACCGAAAGGCGAGCCGTAATGGCCTCATCTTTGGCAAGCTCCTCCGATTTTTTTCACAGTTTTTTTCCAGATTTTTTTTTTTTTACCTTCCGCTGACCCTCGTTCTTTAAATGACGCTATCCCGAGGAGGACACCTAAAGGCGAGACGTAATGGCCTCATCTTTGGCAAGCTCCTCCGGTTTTTTTTCACAGTTTTTTTCCAGATTTTTTTTTCCGGTTTTTTTTTTTTTTTTTTTTTTTTTTTTTTTTTTTTTTTTTTTTTTTTTTTTTTTTTTTTTTTTTTTTTTTTTACGTTCTGCTGACCCTCGTTCTTTAAATGACGCTATCCCGAGGAGGACACCTAAAGGCGAGCCGTAATGGCCTCATCTTTGGCAAGCTCCTCCGGTTTTTTTCACAGTTTTTTTCCAGATTTTTTTTTTTTTAAACGTTCTGCTGACCCTCGTTCTTTAAATGACGTTATCCCGAGGAGGACACCTAAAGGTGAGCCGTAATGGCCTCATCTTTGGCAAGCTCCTCCGGTTTTTTTCACAGTTTATTTTCCAGATTTTTTTCCGGTTTTTTTGTTTTTTTTGTATTTTTTTTATTTTACGTTCTGCTGACCCTCGTTCTTTAATTTACGCTATCCCGAGGAGGACACCTAAAGGCGA
>NC_142439.1:62490000-62510000 GCF_059453495.1 Arachis ipaensis | reverse complement strand
GATTTTTTTTTTTTAACGTTCTGCTGACCCTCGTTCTTTAAATGACGCTATCCCGAGGAGGACACCGAAAGGCGAGCCGTAATGGTCTCATCTTTGGCAAGCTCCTCCGGTTTTTTTCACAGTTTTTTTCCAGATTTTTTTTCAGGTTTTTTTTCAGATTTTTTTTTCCGGTTTTTTTTTTTTTTTTTTTTTTTTTACCTTCTGCTGACCCTCGTTCTTTAAATGACGCTATCCCGAGGAGGACACCTAAAGGTGAGCCTTAATAGCCTCATCTTTGGCAAGCTCCTCCGGTTTTTTTTCAAAGTTTTTTTCCAGATTTTTTTTTCCGGTTTTTTTTTTTTTTTTTTTTTTTTACGTTCTGCTGACCCTCGTTCTGTAAATGACGCTATCCCGAGGAGGACACCGAAAGGCGAGCCGTAATGGCCTCATCTTTGGCAAGCTCCTCCGATTTTTTTCACAGTTTTTTTCCAGATTTTTTTTTTTTTTTTTACCTTCCGCTGACCCTCGTTCTTTAAATGACGCTATCCCGAGGAGGACACCTAAAGGCGAGCCGTAATGGCCTCATCTTTGGCAAGCTCCTCCGGTTTTTTTCACAGTTTTTTTCCAGATTTTTTTTTTTTTTTTTTTTTTACGTTCTGCTGACCCTCGTTCTTTAAATGACGCTATCCCGAGGAGGACACCTAAAGGTGAGCCTTAATAGCCTCATCTTTGGCAAGCTCCTCCGTTTTTTTTTCACAGTTTTTTTCCAGATTTTTTTTCCGGTTTTTTTTTTTTTTTTTTTTTTTTTTTTTTTTTTTTTTTTTACCTTTCGCTGACCCTCGTTCTTTAAATGACGCTATCCCGAGGAGGACACCTAAAGGTGAGCCGTAATAGCCTCATCTTTGGCAACCTCCTCCGGTTTTTTTTCACAGTTTTTTTTCAGATTTTTTTTTCGGTTTTTTTTTTTTTTTTTTTTTTTTTTTTTTTTTTTTACGTTCTGCTGACCCTCGTTCTTTAAATGACGCTATTCCGAGGAGGACACCGAAAGGCGAGCCGTAATGGCCTCATCTTTGGCAAGCTCCTCCGGTTTTTTTCACAGTTTTTTTCCAGATTTTTTTCCGGTTTTTTTCAGATTTTTTTTTCCGGTTTTTTTTTTTTTTTTACCTTCCGCTGACCCTCGTTCTTTAAATGACGCTATCCCGAGGAGGACACCTAAAGGTGAGCCTTAATAGCCTCATCTTTGGCAAGCTCCTCCGGTTTTTTTTCACAGTTTTTTTCCAGATTTTTTTTTTTTTTTTTTTTTAACGTTCCGCTGACCCTCGTTCTTTAAATGACGCTATCCCGAGGAGGACACCGAAAGGCGAGCCGTAATGGTCTCATCTTTGGCAAGCTCCTCCGGTTTTTTTCACAGTTTTTTTCCAGATTTTTTTTCCGGTTTTTTTCAGATTTTTTTTTCCGGTTTTTTTTTTTTTACCTTCCGCTAACCCTCGTTCTTTAAATGACGCTATCCCGAGGAGGACACCTAAAGGCGAGCCGTAATGGCCTCATCTTTGGCAAGCTCCTCCGGTTTTTTTCACAGTTTTTTTCCAGATTTTTTTTTTTTTTTTTAAACGTTCTGCTGACCCTCGTTCTTTAAATGACGCTATCCCGAGGAGGACACCTAAAGGTGAGCCTTAATAGCCTCATCTTTGGCAAGCTCCTCCGGTTTTTTTTCACAGTTTTTTTCCAGATTTTTTTTCCGGTTTTTTTTTTTTTTTTTTTTTTTTTTTTTTTTTTTTTTTTTTTTTACGTTCTGCTGACCCTCGTTCTTTAAATGACGCTATCCCGAGGAGGACACCGAAAGGCGAGCCGTAATGGCCTCATCTTTGGCAAGCTCCTCCGATTTTTTTCACAGTTTTTTTCCAGATTTTTTTTTTTTTACCTTCCGCTGACCCTCGTTCTTTAAATGACGCTATCCCGAGGAGGACACCTAAAGGCGAGCCGTAATGGCCTCATCTTTGGCAAGCTCCTCCGGTTTTTTTCACAGTTTTTTTCCAGATTTTTTTTTTCCGGTTTTTTTTTTTTTTTTTTTTTTTACGTTCTGCTGACCCTCGTTCTTTAAATGACGCTATCCCGAGGAGGACACCTAAAGGCGAGCCGTAATGGCCTCATCTTTGGCAAGCTCCTCCGGTTTTTTTCACAGTTTTTTTCCAGATTTTTTTTTTTTTTAAACGTTCTGCTGACCCTCGTTCTTTAAATGACGTTATCCCGAGGAGGACACCTAAAGGTGAGCCGTAATGGCCTCATCTTTGGCAAGCTCCTCCGGTTTTTTTCACAGTTTATTTTCCAGATTTTTTTTCCGGTTTTTTTGTTTTTTTTTTTTGTATTTTTTTTATTTTACGTTCTGCTGACCCTCGTTCTTTAATTTACGCTATCCCGAGGAGGACACCTAAAGGCGAGCCGTAATGGCCTCATCTTTGGCAAGCTCCTCCGGTTTTTTTCACAGTTTTTTTCCAGATTTTTTTTTTTTTTTTTTTTACGTTCTGCTGACCCTCGTTCTTTAAATGACGCTATCCCGAGGAGGACACCATAAGGTGAGCCGTAATAGCCTCATCTTTGGCAAGCTCCTCCGGTTTTTTTTCACAGTTTTTTTTCCAGATTTTTTTTTCGATTTTTTTTTTTTTAACGTTCTGCTGACCCTCGTTCTTTAAATGACGCTATCCCGAGGAGGACACCGAAAGGCGAGCCGTAATGGTCTCATCTTTGGCAAGCTCCTCCGGTTTTTTTCACAGTTTTTTTCCAGATTTTTTTTCAGGTTTTTTTTCAGATTTTTTTTTCCGGTTTTTTTTTTTTTTTTTTACCTTCTGCTGACCCTCGTTCTTTAAATGACGCTATCCCGAGGAGGACACCTAAAGGTGAGCCTTAATAGCCTCATCTTTGGCAAGCTCCTCCGGTTTTTTTTCAAAGTTTTTTTCCAGATTTTTTTTTCCGGTTTTTTTTTTTTTTTTTTTTTTTTACGTTCTGCTGACCCTCGTTCTGTAAATGACGCTATCCCGAGGAGGACACCGAAAGGCGAGCCGTAATGGCCTCATCTTTGGCAAGCTCCTCCGATTTTTTTCACAGTTTTTTTCCAGATTTTTTTTTTTTTTTACCTTCCGCTGACCCTCGTTCTTTAAATGACGCTATCCCGAGGAGGACACCTAAAGGCGAGCCGTAATGGCCTCATCTTTGGCAAGCTCCTCCGGTTTTTTTCACAGTTTTTTTCCAGATTTTTTTTTTTTTTTTTTTTTTTTTTTTTTTTTTTTTTTACGTTCTGCTGACCCTCGTTCTTTAAATGACGCTATCCCGAGGAGGACACCTAAAGGTGAGCCGTAATAGCCTCATCTTTGGCAATCTCCTCCGGTTTTTTTTCACAGTTTTTTTTCCAGATTTTATTTTCGGTTTTTTTTTTTTTTTTTTTTTTTTTTTTTTTTTTTACGTTCTGCTGACCCTCGTTCTTTAAATGACGCTATCCCGAGGAGGACACCTAAAGGTGAGCCTTAATAGCCTCATCTTTGGCAAGCTCCTCCGGTTTTTTTTCACAGTTTTTTTCCAGATTTTTTTTTTTTTTTTTTTTAACGTTCTGCTGACCCTCGTTCTTTAAATGACGCTATCCCGAGGAGGACACCGAAAGGCGAGCCGTAATGGTCTCATCTTTGGCAAGCTCCTCCGGTTTTTTTCACAGTTTTTTTCCAGATTTTTTTCCGGTTTTTTTCAGATTTTTTTTTCCGGTTTTTTTTTTTTTTACCTTCCGCTAACCCTCGTTCTTTAAATGACGCTATCCCGAGGAGGACACCTAAAGGTGAGCCTTAATAGCCTCATCTTTGGCAAGCTCCTCCGGTTTTTTTTCACAGTTTTTTTCCAGATTTTTTTTTCCGGTTTTTTTTTTTTTTTTTTTTTTTTTTTTTTTTTTTTTTTTTTTTTTTTTTTTTTTTTTTTTTTTTTTTTTTTTACGTTCTGCTGACCCTCGTTCTTTAAATGACGCTATCCCGAGGAGGACACCGAAAGGCGAGCCGTAATGGCCTCATCTTTGGCAAGCTCCTCCGATTTTTTTCACAGTTTTTTTCCAGATTTTTTTTTTTTTTTTTTTTTTACCTTCCGCTGACCCTCGTTCTTTAAATGACGCTATCCCGAGGAGGACACCTAAAGGCGAGCCGTAATGGCCTCATCTTTGGCAAGCTCCTCCGGTTTTTTTCACAATTTTTTTCCAGATTTTTTTTTTTTTTTTTTTATACGTTCTGCTGACCCTCGTTCTTTAAATGACGCTATCCCGAGGAGGACACCTAAAGGTGAGCCGTAATAGCCTCATCTTTGGCAAGCTCCTCCTGTTTTTTTTCACAGTTTTTTTTCCAGATTTTATTTTCGGTTTTTTTTTTTTTTTTAATGTTCTGCTAACCCTCGTTCTTTAAATGACGCTATCCCGAGGAGGACACCGAAAGGCGAGCCGTAATGGTCTCATCTTTGGCAAGCTCCTCCGGTTTTTTTCACAGTTTTTTTCCAGATTTTTTTTCCGGTTTTTTTCAGATTTTTTTTTTTTTTTTTTACCTTCCGCTGACCCTCGTTCTTTAAATGACGCTATCCCGAGGAGGACAGCTAAAGGTGAGCCTTAATAGCCTCATCTTTGGCAAGCTCCTCCGGTTTTTTTTCACAGTTTTTTTCCAGATTTTTTTTTCCGGTTTTTTTTTTTTTTTTTTTTTTTATTACGTTCTGCTGACCCTCGTTCTTTAAATGACGCTATCCCGAGGAGGACACCTAAAGGCGAGCCGTAATGGCCTCATCTTTGGCAAGCTCCTCCGGTTTTTTTCACAGTTTTTTTCCAGATTTTTTTTTTTTTTTTAAACTTTCTGCTGACCCTCGTTCTTTAAATGACGCTATCCCGAGGAGGACACCGAAAGGCGAGCCGTAATGGTCTCATCTTTGGCAAGCTCCTCCGGTTTTTTTCACAGTTTTTTTCCAGATTTTTTTTCCGGTTTTTTTCAGATTTTTTTTTCCGGTTTTTTTTTTTTTTACCTTCCGCTAACCCTCGTTCTTTAAATGACGCTATCCCGAGGAGGACACCTAAAGGCGAGCCGTAATGGCCTCATCGTTGGCAAGCTCCTCCGGTTTTTTTCACAGTTTTTTTCCAGATTTTTTTTTTTTTTTTTAAACGTTCTGCTGACCCTCGTTCTTTAAATGACGCTATCCCGAGGAGGACACCTAAAGGTGAGCCTTAATAGCCTCATCTTTGGCAAGCTCCTCCGGTTTTTTTTCACAGTTTTTTTCCAGATTTTTTTTTCCGGTTTTTTTTTTTTTTTTTTTTTTTTTTTTTTTTTTTTTTTTACGTTCTGCTGACCCTCGTTCTTTAAATGACGCTATCCCGAGGAGGACACCGAAAGGCGAGCCGTAATGGCCTCATCTTTGGCAAGCTCCTCCGATTTTTTTCACAGTTTTTTTCCAGATTTTTTTTTTTTTACCTTCCGCTGACCCTCGTTCTTTAAATGACGCTATCCCGAGGAGGACACCTAAAGGCGAGCCGTAATGGCCTCATCTTTGGCAAGCTCCTCCGGTTTTTTTTCACAGTTTTTTTCCAGATTTTTTTTTCCGGTTTTTTTTTTTTTTTTTTTTTTTTTTTTTTTTTTTTTTTTTTTTTTTTTACGTTCTGCTGACCCTCGTTCTTTAAATGACGCTATCCCGAGGAGGACACCTAAAGGCGAGCCGTAATGGCCTCATCTTTGGCAAGCTCCTCCGGTTTTTTTCACAGTTTTTTTCCAGATTTTTTTTTTTTTTAAACGTTCTGCTGACCCTCGTTCTTTAAATGACGTTATCCCGAGGAGGACACCTAAGGGTGAGCCGTAATGGCCTCATCTTTGGCAAGCTCCTCCGGTTTTTTTCACAGTTTATTTTCCAGATTTTTTTTCCGGTTTTTTTGTTTTTTTTTTTGTATTTTTTTTATTTTACGTTCTGCTGACCCTCGTTCTTTAATTTACGCTATCCCGAGGAGGACACCTAAAGGCGAGCCGTAATGGCCTCATCTTTGGCAAGCTCCTCCGGTTTTTTTCACAGTTTTTTTCCAAATTTTTTTTTTTTTTTTTTACGTTCTGCTGACCCTCGTTCTTTAAATGACGCTATCCCGAGGAGGACACCATAAGGTGAGCCGTAATAGCCTCATCTTTGGCAAGCTCCTCCGGTTTTTTTTCACAGTTTTTTTTCCAGATTTTTTTTTCGATTTTTTTTTTTTTTAACGTTCGGCTGACCCTCGTTCTTTAAATGACGCTATCCCGAGGAGGACACCGAAAGGCGAGCCGTAATGGTCTCATCTTTGGCAAGCTCCTCCGGTTTTTTTCACAGTTTTTTTCCAGATTTTTTTTCCGGTTTTTTTTCAGATTTTTTTTTCCGGTTTTTTTTTTTTTTTTTTTTTTTTTTTTTTTTACGTTCTGCTGACCCTCGTTCTGTAAATGACGCTATCCCGAGGAGGACACCGAAAGGCGAGCCGTAATGGCCTCATCTTTGGCAAGCTCCTCCGATTTTTTTCCCAGTTTTTTTCCAGATTTTTTTTTTTTTTTTACCTTCCGCTGACCCTCGTTCTTTAAATGACGCTATCCCGAGGAGGACACCTAAAGGCGAGCCGTAATGGCCTCATCTATGGCAAGCTCCTCCGGTTTTTTTTCACAGTTTTTTTCCAGATTTTTTTTTTTTTTTTTTTTTTTTTTTTTTTTTACGTTCTGCTGACCCTCGTTCTTTAAATGACGCTATCCCGAGGAGGACACCTAAAGGTGAGCCGTAATAGCCTCATCTTTGGTAAGCTCCTTCGGTTTTTTTTCACAGTTTTTTTCCAGATTTTTTTTTTTTTTTTTTTTTTTTTAACGTTCTGCTGACCCTCGTTCTTTAAATGACGCTATCCCGAGGAGGACACCGAAAGGCGAGCCGTAATGGTCTCATCTTTGGCAAGCTCCTCCGGTTTTTTTCACAGTTTTTTTCCAGATTTTTTTTCCGGTTTTTTTCAGATTTTTTTTTCCGGTTTTTTTTTTTTTTACCTTCCGCTAACCCTCGTTCTTTAAATGACGCTATCCCGAGGAGGACACCTAAAGGTGAGCCTTAATAGCCTCATCTTTGGCAAGCTCCTCCGGTTTTTTTTCACAGTTTTTTTCCAGATTTTTTTTTTCGGTTTTTTTTTTTTTTTTTTTTTTTTTTTTTTTTTTTTTTTTTTTTTTACGTTCTGCTGACCCTCGTTCTTTAAATGACGCTATCCCGAGGAGGACACCGAAAGGCGAGCCGTAATGGCCTCATCTTTGGCAAGCTCCTCCGATTTTTTTCACAGTTTTTTTCCAGATTTTTTTTTTTTTTTTTTTACCTTCCGCTGACCCTCGTTCTTTAAATGACGCTATCCCGAGGAGGACACCTAAAGGCGAGCCGTAATGGCCTCATCTTTGGCAAGCTCCTCCGGTTTTTTTCACAATTTTTTTCCAGATTTTTTTTTTTTTATACGTTCTGCTGACCCTCGTTCTTTAAATGACGCTATCCCGAGGAGGACACCTAAAGGTGAGCCGTAATAGCCTCATCTTTGGCAAGCTCCTCCTGTTTTTTTTCACAGTTTTTTTTCCAGATTTTTTTTCCGGTTTTTTTTTTTTTTTTTTTTTTTATTACGTTCTGCTGACCCTCGTTCTTTAAATGACGCTATCCCGAGGAGGACACCTAAAGGCGAGCCGTAATGGCCTCATCTTTGGCAAGCTCCTCCGGTTTTTTTCACAGTTTTTTTCCAGATTTTTTTTTTTAAACGTTCTGCTGACCCTCGTTCTTTAAATGACGCTATCCCGAGGAGGACACCTAAAGGTGAGCCTTAATAGCCTCATCTTTGGCAAGCTCCTCCGTTTTTTTTTCACAGTTTTTTTCCAGATTTTTTTTTCCGGTTTTTTTTTTTTTTTTTTTTTTTTTTTTTTTTTTATTACCTTCCGCTGACCCTCGTTCTTTAAATGACGCTATCCCGAGGAGGACACCTAAAGGTGAGCCGTAATAGCCTCATCTTTGGCAACCTCCTCCGGTTTTTTTTCACAGTTTTTTTTCAGATTTTTTTTCGGTTTTTCTTTTTTTTTTTTTTTTTTTTTTTTTTTTTTTTTTTTTTTTTTTTTTTTTTTTTTTTTTTTTTTTACGTTCTGCTGACCCTCGTTCTTTAAATGACGCTATTCCGAGGAGGACACCGAAAGGCGAGCCGTAATGGCCTCATCTTTGGCAAGCTCCTCCGGTTTTTTTCACAGTTTTTTTCCAGATTTTTTTCCGGTTTTTTTCAGATTTTTTTTTCCGGTTTTTTTTTTTTTTTTTACCTTCCGCTGACCCTCGTTCTTTAAATGACGCTATCCCGAGGAGGACACCTAAAGGTGAGCCTTAATAGCCTCATCTTTGGCAAGCTCCTCCGGTTTTTTTTCACAGTTTTTTTCCAGATTTTTTTTTTTTTTTTTTTTTTAACGTTCTGCTGACTCTCGTTCTTTAAATGACGCTATCCCGAGGAGGACACCGAAAGGCGAGCCGTAATGGTCTCATCTTCGGCAAGCTCCTCCGGTTTTTTTCACAGTTTTTTTCCAGATTTTTTTCCGGTTTTTTTCAGATTTTTTTTTCCGGTTTTTTTTTTTTTACCTTCCGCTAACCCTCGTTCTTTAAATGACGCTATCCCAAGGAGGACACCTAAAGGCGAGCCGTAATGGCCTCATCTTTGGCAAGCTCCTCCGGTTTTTTTCACAGTTTTTTTCCAGATTTTTTTTTTTTTTTTTTTGAAACGTTCTGCTGACCCTCGTTCTTTAAATGACGCTATCCCGAGGAGGACACCTAAAGGTGAGCCTTAATAGCCTCATCTTTGGCAAGCTCCTCCGGTTTTTTTTCACAGTTTTTTTCCAGATTTTTTTTTCCGGTTTTTTTTTTTTTTTTTTTTTTTTTTTTTTTTTTTTTTTTTTTTTTTTTACGTTCTGCTGACCCTCGTTCTTTAAATGACGCTATCCCGAGGAGGACACCGAAAGGCGAGCCGTAATGGCCTCATCTTTGGCAAGCTCCTCCGATTTTTTTCACAGTTTTTTTCCAGATTTTTTTTTTTTTACCTTCCGCTGACCCTCGTTCTTTAAATGACGCTATCCCGAGGAGGACACCTAAAGGCGAGCCGTAATGGCCTCATCTTTGGCAAGCTCCTCCGGTTTTTTTTCACAGTTTTTTTCCAGATTTTTTTTTCCGGTTTTTTTTTTTTTTTTTTTTTTTTACGTTCTGCTGACCCTCGTTCTTTAAATGACGCTATCCCGAGGAGGACACCTAAAGGCGAGCCGTAATGGCCTCATCTTTGGCAAGCTCCTCCGGTTTTTTTCACAGTTTTTTTCCAGATTTTTTTTTTTAAACGTTCTGCTGACCCTCGTTCTTTAAATGACGTTATCCCGAGGAGGACACCTAAAGGTGAGCCGTAATGGCCTCATCTTTGGCAAGCTCCTCCGGTTTTTTTCACAGTTTATTTTCCAGATTTTTTTTCCGGTTTTTTTGTTTTTTTTTTTTTTGTATTTTTTTTATTTTACGTTCTGCTGACCCTCGTTCTTTAATTTACGCTATCCCGAGGAGGACACCTAAAGGCGAGCCGTAATGGCCTCATCTTTGGCAAGCTCCTCCGGTTTTTTTCACAGTTTTTTTCCAGATTTTTTTTTTTTTTTTTACGTTCATGCTGACCCTCGTTCTTTAAATGACGCTATCCCGAGGAGGACACCATAAGGTGAGCCGTAATAGCCTCATCTTTGGCAAGCTCCTCCGATTTTTTTTCACAGTTTTTTTTCCAGATTTTTTTTTCGATTTTTTTTTTTTTAACGTTCTGCTGACCCTCGTTCTTTAAATGACGCTATCCCGAGGAGGACACCGAAAGGCGAGCCGTAATGGTCTCATCTTTGGCAAGCTCCTCCGGTTTTTTTCACAGTTTTTTTCTAGATTTTTTTTCCGGTTTTTTTCAGATTTTTTTTTCCGGTTTTTTTTTTTTTTACCTTCCGCTAACCCTCGTTCTTTAAATGACGCTATCCCGAGGAGGACACCTAAAGGTGAGCCTTAATAGCCTCATCTTTGGCAAGCTCCTCCGGTTTTTTTTCACAGTTTTTTTCCAGATTTTTTTTTCCGGTTTTTTTTTTTTTTTTTTTTTTTTACGTTCTGCTGACCCTCGTTCTTTAAATGACGCTATCCCGAGGAGGACACCTAAAGGCGAGCCGTAATGGCCTCATCTTTGGCAAGCTCCTCCGGTTTTTTTCACAGTTTTTTTCCAGATTTTTTTTTTTTAAACGTTCTGCTGACCCTCGTTCTTTAAATGACGTTATCCCGAGGAGGACACCTAAAGGTGAGCCGTAATGGCCTCATCTTTGGCAAGCTCCTCCGGTTTTTTTCACAGTTTATTTTCCAGATTTTTTTTCCGGTTTTTTTGTTTTTTTTTTTTGTATTTTTTTTATTTTACGTTCTGCTGACCCTCGTTCTTTAATTTACGCTATCCCGAGGAGGACACCTAAAGGCGAGCCGTAATGGCCTCATCTTTGGCAAGCTCCTCCGGTTTTTTTCACAGTTTTTTTCCAGATTTTTTTTTTTTTTTTTTACGTTCATGCTGACCCTCGTTCTTTAAATGACGCTATCCCGAGGAGGACACCATAAGGTGAGCCGTAATAGCCTCATCTTTGGCAAGCTCCTCCGATTTTTTTTCACAGTTTTTTTTCCAGATTTTTTTTTCGATTTTTTTTTTTTTAACGTTCTGCTGACCCTCGTTCTTTAAATGACGCTATCCCGAGGAGGACACCGAAAGGCGAGCCGTAATGGTCTCATCTTTGGCAAGCTCCTCCGGTTTTTTTCACAGTTTTTTTCTAGATTTTTTTTCCGGTTTTTTTCAGATTTTTTTTTCCGGTTTTTTTTTTTTTTACCTTCCGCTAACCCTCGTTCTTTAAATGACGCTATCCCGAGGAGGACACCTAAAGGTGAGCCTTAATAGCCTCATCTTTGGCAAGCTCCTCCGGTTTTTTTTCACAGTTTTTTTCCAGATTTTTTTTTCCGGTTTTTTTTTTTTTTTTTTTTTTTTTTTTTTTTTTTTTTTTTTTACGTTTTGCTGACCCTCGTTCTTTAAATGACGCTATCCCGAGGAGGACACCGAAAGGCGAGCCGTAATGGCCTCATCTTTGGCAAGCTCCTCCGATTTTTTTCACAGTTTTTTTCCAGATTTTTTTTTTTTTTTTTTTTACCTTCCGCTGACCCTCGTTCTTTAAATGACGCTATCCCGAGGAGGACACCTAAAGGCGAGCCGTAATGGCCTCATCTTTGGCAAGCTCCTCCGGTTTTTTTCACAATTTTTTTCCAGATTTTTTTTTTTTTTTTTTTTACGTTCTGCTGACCCTCGTTCTTTAAATGACGCTATCCCGAGGAGGACACCTAAAGGTGAGCCGTAATAGCCTCATCTTTGGCAAGCTCCTCCTGTTTTTTTTCACAGTTTTTTTTCCAGATTTTATTTTCGGTTTTTTTTTTTTTTTTAATGTTCTGCTGACCCTCGTTCTTTAAATGACGCTATCCCGAGGAGGACACCAAAAGGCGAGCCGTAATGGTCTCATCTTTGGCAAGCTCCTCCGGTTTTTTTCACAGTTTTTTTCCAGATTTTTTTTCCGGTTTTTTTCAGATTTTTTTTTTTTTTTTTACCTTCCGCTGACCCTCGTTCTTTAAATGACGCTATCCGGAGGAGGACAGCTAAAGGTGAGCCTTAATAGCCTCATCTTTGGCAAGCTCCTCCGGTTTTTTTTCACAGTTTTTTTCCAGATTTTTTTTTCCGGTTTTTTTTTTTTTTTTTTTTTTTATTACGTTCTGCTGACCCTCGTTCTTTAAATGACGCTATCCCGAGGAGGACACCTAAAGGCGAGCCGTAATGGCCTCATCTTTGGCAAGCTCCTCCGGTTTTTTTCACAGTTTTTTTCCAGATTTTTTTTTTTTTTAAACGTTCTGCTGACCCTCGTTCTTTAAATGACGCTATCCCGAGGAGGACACCTAAAGGTGAGCCTTAATAGCCTCATCTTTGGCAAGCTCCTCCGTTTTTTTTTCACAGTTTTTTTCCAGATTTTTTTTTCCGGTTTTTTTTTTTTTTTTTTTTTTTTTTTTTTTTTTTTTTTTACCTTCCGCTGACCCTCGTTCTTTAAATGACGCTATCCCGAGGAGGACACCTAAAGGTGAGCCGTAATAGCCTCATCTTTGGCAACCTCCTCCGGTTTTTTTTCACAGTTTTTTTTCAGATTTTTTTTTCGGTTTTTTTTTTTTTTTTTTTTTTTTATTTATTTATTACGTTCTGCTGACCCTCGTTCTTTAAATGACGCTATTCCGAGGAGGACACCGAAAGGCGAGCCGTAATGGCCTCATCTTTGGCAAGCTCCTCCGGTTTTTTTCACAGTTTTTTTCCAGATTTTTTTCCGGTTTTTTTCAGATTTTTTTTTCCGGTTTTTTTTTTTTTTTTACCTTCCGCTGACCCTCGTTCTTTAAATGACGCTATCCCGAGGAGGACACCTAAAGGTGAGCCTTAATAGCCTCATCTTTGGCAAGCTCCTCCGATTTTTTTTCACAGTTTTTTTCCAGATTTTTTTTTTTTTTTTTTTAACGTTCTGCTGACCCTCGTTCTTTAAATGACGCTATCCCGAGGAGGACACCGAAAGGCGAGCCGTAATGGTCTCATCTTCGGCAAGCTCCTCCGGTTTTTTTCACAGTTTTTTTCCAGATTTTTTTTCCGGTTTTTTTCAGATTTTTTTTCCGGTTTTTTTTTTTTACCTTCCGCTAACCCTCGTTCTTTAAATGACGCTATCCCAAGGAGGACACCTAAAGGCGAGCCGTAATGGCCTCATCTTTGGCAAGCTCCTCCGGTTTTTTTCACAGTTTTTTTCCAGATTTTTTTTTTTTTTTTAAACGTTCTGCTGACCCTCGTTCTTTAAATGACGCTATCCCGAGGAGGACACCTAAAGGTGAGCCTTAATAGCCTCATCTTTGGCAAGCTCCTCCGGTTTTTTTTCACAGTTTTTTTCCAGATTTTTTTTTCCGGTTTTTTTTTTTTTTTTTTTTTTTTTTTTTTTTTTTTACGTTCTGCTGACCCTCGTTCTTTAAATGACGCTATCCCGAGGAGGACACCGAAAGGCGAGCCGTAATGGCCTCATCTTTGGCAAGCTCCTCCGATTTTTTTCACAGTTTTTTTCCAGATTTTTTTTTTTTTTACCTTCCGCTGACCCTCGTTCTTTAAATGACGCTATCCCGAGGAGGACACCTAAAGGCGAGCCGTAATGGCCTCCTCTTTGGCAAGCTCCTCCGGTTTTTTTTCACAGTTTTTTTCCAGATTTTTTTTTCCGGTTTCTTTTTTTTTTTTTTTTTTTTTTTTTTTTTTTTTTTTTTACGTTCTGCTGACCCTCGTTCTTTAAATGACGCTATCCCGAGGAGGACACCTAAAGGCGAGCCGTAATGGCCTCATCTTTGGCAAGCTCCTCCGGTTTTTTTCACAGTTTTTTTCCAGATTTTTTTTTTAAACGTTCTGCTGACCCTCGTTCTTTAAATGACGTTATCCCGAGGAGGACACCTAAAGGTGAGCCGTAATGGCCTCATCTTTGGCAAGCTCCTCCGGTTTTTTTCACAGTTTATTTTCCAGATTTTTTTTCCGGTTTTTTTGTTTTTTTTTTTTGTATTTTTTTTATTTTACGTTCTGCTGACCCTCGTTCTTTAATTTACGCTATCCCGAGGAGGACACCTAAAGGCGAGCCGTAATGGCCTCATCTTTGGCAAGCTCCTCCGGTTTTTTTCACAGTTTTTTTCCAGATTTTTTTTTTTTTTTTTTTACGTTCATGCTGACCCTCGTTCTTTAAATGACGCTATCCCGAGGAGGACACCATAAGGTGAGCCGTAATAGCCTCATCTTTGGCAAGCTCCTCCGGTTTTTTTTCACAGTTTTTTTTCCAGATTTTTTTTTCGATTTTTTTTTTTTTTAACGTTCTGCTGACCCTCGTTCTTTAAATGACGCTATCTCGAGGAGGACACCGAAAGGCGAGCCGTAATGGTCTCATCTTTGGCAAGCTCCTCCGGTTTTTTTCACAGTTTCTTTCCAGATTTTTTTTCCGGTTTTTTTTCAGATTTTTTTTTCCGGTTTTTTTTTTTTTTTTTTTTTTTCCTTCTGCTGACCCTCGTTCTTTAAATGACGCTATCCCGAGGAGGACACTTAAAGGTGAGCCTTAATAGCCTCATCTTTGGCAAGCTCCTCCGGTTTTTTTTCAAAGTTTTTTTCCAGATTTTTTTTTTCGGTTTTTTTTTTTTTTTTTTTTTTACGTTCTGCTGACCCTCGTTCTGTAAATGACGCTATCCCGAGGAGGACACCGAAAGGCGAGCCGTAATGGCCTCATCTTTGGCAAGCTCCTCCGATTTTTTTCACAGTTTTTTTCCAGATTTTTTTTTTTTTTTTTACCTTCCGCTGACCCTCGTTCTTTAAATGACGCTATCCCGAGGAGGACACCTAAAGGCGAGCCGTAATGGCCTCATCTTTGGCAAGCTCCTCCGGTTTTTTTCACAGTTTTTTTCCAGATTTTTTTTTTTTTTTTTTTTTTTTTTTTTTTTTTTTTTTTTTACGTTCTGCTGACCCTCGTTCTTTAAATGACGCTATCCCGAGGAGGACACCTAAAGGTGAGCCGTAATAGCCTCATCTTTGGCAAGCTCCTCCGGTTTTTTTTCACAGTTTTTTTTCCAGATTTTATTTTCGGTTTTTTTTTTTTTTTTTTTTTTATTTTACGTTCTGCTGACCCTCGTTCTTTAAATGACGCTATCCCGAGGAGAACACCGAAAGGCGAGCCGTAATGGTCTCATCTTTGGCAAGCTCCTCCGGTTTTTTTCACAGTTTTTTTCCAGATTTTTTTTTCCGGTTTTTTTTCAGATTTTTTTTTCCGGTTTTTTTTTTTTTACCTTCCGCTGACCCTCGTTCTTTAAATGACGCTATCCCGAGGAGGACACCTAAAGGCGAGCCGTAATGGCCTCATCTTTGGCAAGCTCCTCCGGTTTTTTTTCACAGTTTTTTTCCAGATTTTTTTTTCCGGTTTTTTTTTTTTTTTTTTTTTTTTTTTACGTTCTGCTGACCCTCGTTCTTTAAATGACGCTATCCCGAGGAGGACACCTAAAGGCGAGCCGTAATGGCCTCATCTTTGGCAAGCTCCTCCGGTTTTTTTCACAGTTTTTTTCCAGATTTTTTTTTTTTTAAACGTTCTGCTGACCCTCGTTCTTTAAATGACGTTATCCCGAGGAGGACACCTAAAGGTGAGCCGTAATGGCCTCATCTTTGGCAAGCTCCTCCGGTTTTTTTCACAGTTTATTTTCCAGATTTTTTTTCCAGTTTTTTTGTTTTTTTTTTTTGTATTTTTTTTATTTTACGTTCTGCTGACCCTCGTTCTTTAATTTACGCTATCCCGAGGAGGACACCTAAAGGCGAGCCGTAATGGCCTCATCTTTGGCAAGCTCCTCCGGTTTTTTTCACAGTTTTTTTCCAGATTTTTTTTTTTTTTTTTTTTACGTTCATGCTGACCCTCGTTCTTTAAATGACGCTATCCCGAGGAGGACACCATAAGGTGAGCCGTAATAGCCTCATCTTTGGCAAGCTCCTCCGGTTTTTTTTCACAGTTTTTTTTCCAGATTTTTTTTTCGATTTTTTTTTTTTTTAACGTTCTGCTGACCCTCGTTCTTTAAATGACGCTATCCCGAGGAGGACACCGAAAGGCGAGCCGTAATGGTCTCATCTTTGGCAAGCTCCTCCGGTTTTTTTCACAGTTTTTTTCTAGATTTTTTTTCCGGTTTTTTTCAGATTTTTTTTTCCGGTTTTTTTTTTTTTTACCTTCCGCTAACCCTCGTTCTTTAAATGACGCTATCCCGAGGAGGACACCTAAAGGTGAGCCTTAATAGCCTCATCTTTGGCAAGCTCCTCCGGTTTTTTTTCACAGTTTTTTTCCAGATTTTTTTTCCGGTTTTTTTTTTTTTTTTTTTTTTTTTTTTTTTTTTTTACGTTTTGCTGACCCTCGTTCTTTAAATGACGCTATCCCGAGGAGGACACCGAAAGGCGAGCCGTAATGGCCTCATCTTTGGCAAGCTCCTCCGATTTTTTTCACAGTTTTTTTCCAGATTTTTTTTTTTTTTTTTTTTACCTTCCGCTGACCCTCGTTCTTTAAATGACACTATCCCGAGGAGGACACCTAAAGGCGAGCCGTAATGGCCTCATCTTTGGCAAGCTCCTCCGGTTTTTTTCACAATTTTTTTCCAGATTTTTTTTTTTTTTTTTTATACGTTCTGCTGACCCTCGTTCTTTAAATGACGCTATCCCGAGGAGGACACCTAAAGGTGAGCCGTAATAGCCTCATCTTTGGCAAGCTCCTCCTGTTTTTTTTCACAGTTTTTTTTCCAGATTTTATTTTCGGTTTTTTTTTTTTTTTTAATGTTCTGCTGACCCTCGTTCTTTAAATGACGCTATCCCGAGGAGGACACCGAAAGGCGAGCCGTAATGGTCTCATCTTTGGCAAGCTCCTCCGGTTTTTTTCACAGTTTTTTTCCAGATTTTTTTTCCGGTTTTTTTCAGATTTTTTTTTTTTTTTTTTTACCTTCCGCTGACCCTCGTTCTTTAAATGACGCTATCCGGAGGAGGACAGCTAAAGGTGAGCCTTAATAGCCTCATCTTTGGCAAGCTCCTCCGGTTTTTTTTCACAGTTTTTTTCCAGATTTTTTTTTCCGGTTTTTTTTTTTTTTTTTTTTTTTTTTTTTTTTTTTTTTTTTTTTACGTTCTGCTGAGCCTCGTTCTTTAAATGACGCTATCCCGAGGAGGACACCTAAAGGCGAGCCGTAATGGCCTCATCTTTGGCAAGCTCCTCCGGTTTTTTTCACAGTTTTTTTCCAGATTTTTTTTTTTTTTTAAACGTTCTGCTGACCCTCGTTCTTTAAATGACGCTATCCCGAGGAGGACACCTAAAGGTGAGCCTTAATAGCCTCATCTTTGGCAAGCTCCTCCGTTTTTTTTTCACAGTTTTTTTCCAGATTTTTTTTTCCGGTTTTTTTTTTTTTTTTTTTTTTTTTTTTTTTTTTTTTTTTTTTTTTTTTTTTTTTTTTTACCTTCCGCTGACCCTCGTTCTTTAAATGACGCTATCCCGAGGAGGACACCTAAAGGTGAGCCGTAATAGCCTCATCTTTGGCAACCTCCTCCGGTTTTTTTTCACAGTTTTTTTTCAGATTTTTTTTTCGGTTTTTTTTTTTTTTTTTTTTATTTATTACGTTCTGCTGACCCTCGTTCTTTAAATGACGCTATTCCGAGGAGGACACCGAAAGGCGAGCCGTAATGGCCTCATCTTTGGCAAGCTCCTCCGGTTTTTTTCACAGTTTTTTTCCAGATTTTTTTCCGGTTTTTTTCAGATTTTTTTTTCCGGTTTTTTTTTTTTTTTTACCTTCCGCTGACCCTCGTTCTTTAAATGATGCTATCCCGAGGAGGACACCTAAAGGTGAGCCTTAATAGCCTCATCTTTGGCAAGCTCCTCCGGTTTTTTTTCACAGTTTTTTTCCAGATTTTTTTTTTTTTTTTTTAACGTTCTGCTGACCCTCGTTCTTTAAATGACGCTATCCCGAGGAGGACACCGAAAGGCGAGCCGTAATGGTCTCATCTTCGGCAAGCTCCTCCGGTTTTTTTCACAGTTTTTTTCCAGATTTTTTTCCGGTTTTTTTCAGATTTTTTTTCCGGTTTTTTTTTTTTTTACCTTCCGCTAACCCTCGTTCTTTAAATGACGCTATCCCAAGGAGGACACCTAAAGGCGAGCCGTAATGGCCTCATCTTTGGCAAGCTCCTCCGGTTTTTTTCACAGTTTTTTTCCAGATTTTTTTTTTTTTTTTTTAAACGTTCTGCTGACCCTCGTTCTTTAAATGACGCTATCCCGAGGAGGACACCTAAAGGTGAGCCTTAATAGCCTCATCTTTGGCAAGCTCCTCCGGTTTTTTTTCACAGTTTTTTTCCAGATTTTTTTTTCCGGTTTTTTTTTTTTTTTTTTTTTTTTTTTTTTTTTTTTTTTTACGTTCTGCTGACCCTCGTTCTTTAAATGACGCTATCCCGAGGAGGACACCGAAAGGCGAGCCGTAATGGCCTCATCTTTGGCAAGCTCCTCCGATTTTTTTCACAGTTTTTTTCCAGATTTTTTTTTTTTTTACCTTCCGCTGACCCTCGTTCTTTAAATGACGCTATCCCGAGGAGGACACCTAAAGGCGAGCCGTAATGGCCTCATCTTTGGCAAGCTCCTCCGGTTTTTTTTCACAGTTTTTTTCCAGATTTTTTTTTCCGGTTTCTTTTTTTTTTTTTTTTTTTTTTTTTTTTTTTTTTTTTACGTTCTGCTGACCCTCGTTCTTTAAATGACGCTATCCCGAGGAGGACACCTAAAGGCGAGCCGTAATGGCCTCATCTTTGGCAAGCTCCTCCGGTTTTTTTCACAGTTTTTTTCCAGATTTTTTTTTTTTAAACGTTCTGCTGACCCTCGTTCTTTAAATGACGTTATCCCGAGGAGGACACCTAAAGGTGAGCCGTAATGGCCTCATCTTTGGCAAGCTCCTCCGGTTTTTTTCACAGTTTATTTTCCAGATTTTTTTTCCGGTTTTTTTGTTTTTTTTTTTTTGTATTTTTTTTATTTTACGTTCTGCTGACCCTCGTTCTTTAATTTACGCTATCCCGAGGAGGACACCTAAAGGCGAGCCGTAATGGCCTCATCTTTGGCAAGCTCCTCCGGTTTTTTTCACAGTTTTTTTCCAGATTTTTTTTTTTTTTTTTTTACGTTCATGCTGACCCTCGTTCTTTAAATGACGCTATCCCGAGGAGGACACCATAAGGTGAGCCGTAATAGCCTCATCTTTGGCAAGCTCCTCCGGTTTTTTTTCACAGTTTTTTTTCCAGATTTTTTTTTCGATTTTTTTTTTTTTAACGTTCTGCTGACCCTCGTTCTTTAAATGACGCTATCCCGAGGAGGACACCGAAAGGCGAGCCGTAATGGTCTCATCTTTGGCAAGCTCCTCCGGTTTTTTTCACAGTTTCTTTCCAGATTTTTTTTCCGGTTTTTTTTCAGATTTTTTTTTCCGGTTTTTTTTTTTTTTTTTTTTTTTTTTTTTTTTTTTCCTTCTGCTGACCCTCGTTCTTTAAATGACGCTATCCCGAGGAGGACACTTAAAGGTGAGCCTTAATAGCCTCATCTTTGGCAAGCTCCTCCGGTTTTTTTTCAAAGTTTTTTTCCAGATTTTTTTTTTCGGTTTTTTTTTTTTTTTTTTTTTTACGTTCTGCTGACCCTCGTTCTGTAAATGACGCTATCCCGAGGAGGACACCGAAAGGCGAGCCGTAATGGCCTCATCTTTGGCAAGCTCCTCCGATTTTTTTCACAGTTTTTTTCCAGATTTTTTTTTTTTTTTTACCTTCCGCTGACCCTCGTTCTTTAAATGACGCTATCCCGAGGAGGACACCTAAAGGCGAGCCGTAATGGCCTCATCTTTGGCAAGCTCCTCCGGTTTTTTTCACAGTTTTTTTCCAGATTTTTTTTTTTTTTTTTTTTTTTTTTTTTTTTTTTTTTTTTTTTTTTTTACGTTCTGCTGACCCTCGTTCTTTAAATGACGCTATCCCGAGGAGGACACCTAAAGGTGAGCCGTAATAGCCTCATCTTTGGCAAGCTCCTCCGGTTTTTTTTCACAGTTTTTTTTCCAGATTTTATTTTCGGTTTTTTTTTTTTTTTTTTTTTTTTTTATTTTACGTTCTGCTGACCCTCGTTCTTTAAATGACGCTATCCCGAGGAGAACACCGAAAGGCGAGCCGTAATGGTCTCATCTTTGGCAAGCTCCTCCGGTTTTTTTCACAGTTTTTTTCCAGATTTTTTTTTCCGGTTTTTTTTCAGATTTTTTTTTTCCGGTTTTTTTTTTTTTACCTTCCGCTGACCCTCGTTCTTTAAATGACGCTATCCCGAGGAGGACACCTAAAGGTGAGCCTTAATAGCCTCATCTTT
>NC_142439.1:62477500-62487500 GCF_059453495.1 Arachis ipaensis | reverse complement strand
CGTTCTGCTGACCCTCGTTCTTTAAATGACGCTATTCCGAGTAGGACACCGAAAGGCGAGCCGTAATGGCCTCATCTTTGGCAAGCTCCTCCGGTTTTTTTCACAGTTTTTTTCCAGATTTTTTTTCCGGTTTTTTTTCAGATTTTTTTTTCCGGTTTTTTTTTTTTTTTACCTTCCGCTGACCCTCGTTCTTTAAATGACGCTATCCCGAGGAGGACACCTAAAGGTGAGCCTTAATAGCCTCATCTTTGGCAAGCTCCTCCGGTTTTTTTTCACAGTTTTTTTCCAGATTTTTTTTTCCGGTTTTTTTTTTTTTTTTTTTTTTTTTTTTTTTTTTTTTTTTTTACGTTCTGCTGACCCTCGTTCTTTAAATGACGCTATCCCGAGGAGGACACCGAAAGGCGAGCCGTAATGGCCACATCTTTGGCAAGCTCCTCCGATTTTTTTCACAGTTTTTTTCCAGATTTTTTTTTTTTTTTTTACCTTCCGCTGACCCTCGTTCTTTAAATGACGCTATCCCGAGGAGGACACCTAAAGGCGAGCCGTAATGGCCTCATCTTTGGCAAGCTCCTCCGGTTTTTTTCACAGTTTTTTTCCAGATTTTTTTTTTTTTTTTTTATACGTTCTGCTGACCCTCGTTCTTTAAATGACGCTATCCCGAGGAGGACACCGAAAGGCGAGCCGTAATGGTCTCATCTTTGGCAAGCTCCTCCGGTTTTTTTCACAGTTTTTTTCCAGATTTTTTTTCCGGTTTTTTTCAGATTTTTTTTTTTTTTTTTTTACCTTCCGCTGACCCTCGTTCTTTAAATGACGCTATCCCGAGGAGGACAGCTAAAGGTGAGCCTTAATAGCCTCATCTTTGGCAAGCTCCTCCGGTTTTTTTTCACAGTTTTTTTCCAGATTTTTTTTTCCGGTTTTTTTTTTTTTTTTTTTTTTTTTTTTTTTTTTTTTTTTTTTTTTTTTTTTTACGTTCTGCTGACCCTCGTTCTTTAAATGACGCTATCCCGAGGAGGACACCTAAAGGCGAGCCGTAATGGCCTCATCTTTGGCAAGCTCCTCCGGTTTTTTTCACAGTTTTTTTCCAGATTTTTTTTTTTTTTAAACGTTCTGCTGACCCTCGTTCTTTAAATGACGTTATCCCGAGGAGGACACCTAAAGGTGAGCCGTAATGGCCTCATCTTTGGCAAGCTCCTCCGGTTTTTTTCACAGTTTATTTTCCAGATTTTTTTTCCGGTTTTTTTGTTTTTTTTTTTTTTTGTATTTTTTTTATTTTACGTTCTGCTGACCCTAGTTCTTTAATTTACGCTATCCCGAGGAGGACACCTAAAGGCGAGCCGTAATGGCCTCATCTTTGGCAAGCTCCTCCGGTTTTTTTCACAGTTTTTTTCCAGATTTTTTTTTTTTTTTTTTTTTTTTTTTTTTTTTACGTTCTGCTGACCCTCGTTCTTTAAATGACGCTATCCCGAGGAGGACACCATAAGGTGAGCCGTAATAGCCTCATCTTTGGCAAGCTCCTCCGGTTTTTTTTCACAGTTTTTTTCCAGATTTTTTTTTCGATTTTTTTTTTTTTTTAACGTTCTGCTGACCCTCGTTCTTTAAATGACGCTATCCCGAGGAGGACACCGAAAGGCGAGCCGTAATGGTCTCATCTTTGGCAAGCTCCTCCGGTTTTTTTCACAGTTTTTTTCCAGATTTTTTTTCCGGTTTTTTTTCAGATTTTTTTTTCCGGTTTTTTTTTTTTTTTTTTTTTTTTTTTTTTTTTTTTTTTTTTTTTTTTTTTTTTTTTTTTTACCTTCTGCTGACCCTCGTTCTTTAAATGACGCTATCCCGAGGAGGACACCTAAAGGTAAGCCTTAATAGCCTCATCTTTGGCAAGCTCCTCCGGTTTTTTTTCACAGTTTTTTTCCAGATTTTTTTTTCCGGTTTTTTTTTTTTTTTTTTTTTTTTTTTTTTTTTTTTTTTTTTTTTTTTTTTTTTTTTACGTTCAGCTGACCCTCGTTCTGTAAATGACGCTATCCCGAGGAGGACACCGAAAGGCGAGCCGTAATGGCCTCATCTTTGGCAAGCTCCTCCGATTTTTTTCACAGTTTTTTTCCAGATTTTTTTTTTTTTTTTTTACCTTCCGCTGACCCTCGTTCTTTAAATGACGCTATCCCGAGGAGGACACCTAAAGGCGAGCCGTAATGGCCTCATCTTTGGCAAGCTCCTCCGGTTTTTTTCACAGTTTTTTTCCAGATTTTTTTTTTTTTTTTTTTTTTTTTTTTTTTTTTTTTTTTTTTTTTTTTTTTTTTTTTTTACGTTCTGCTGACCCTCGTTCTTTAAATGACGCTATCCCAGGAGGACACCTAAAGGTGAGCCGTAATAGCCTCATCTTTGGCAAGCTCCTCCGGTTTTTTTTCACAGTTTTTTTTCCAGATTTTATTTTCGGTTTTTTTTTTTTTTTTTTTTTTTTTTTTTTTTTTAACGTTCTGCTGACCCTCGTTCTTTAAATGACGCTATCCCGAGGAGAACACCGAAAGGCGAGCCGTAATGGTCTCATCTTTGGCAAGCACCTCCGGTTTTTTTCACAGTTTTTTTCCAGATTTTTTTTTCCGGTTTTTTTTCAGATTTTTTTTCCGGTTTTTTTTTTTTTACCTTCCGCTGACCCTCGTTCTTTAAATGACGCTATCCCGAGGAGGACAGCTAAAGGTGAGCCTTAATAGCCTCATCTTTGGCAAGCTCCTCCTGTTTTTTTTTCACAGTTTTTTTCCAGATTTTTTTTTCCAGTTTTTTTTTTTTTTTTTTTTTTATTTTTACGTTCTGCTGACCCTCGTTCTTTAAATGACGCTATCCCGAGGAGGACACCTAAAGGCGAGCCGTAATGGCCTCATCTTTCGCAAGCTCCTCCGGTTTTTTTCACAGTTTTTTTCCAGATTTTTTTTTTTTTTTTTAACGTTCTGCTGACCCTCGTTCTTTAAATGACGTTATCCCGAGGAGGACACCTAAAGGTGAGCCGTAATGGCCTCATCTTTGGCAAGCTCCTCCGGTTTTTTTCACAGTTTATTTTCCAGATTTTTTTTTCTGGTTTTTTTGTTTTTTTTTTTTGTATTTTTTTTGTTTTACGTTCTGCTGACCCTCGTTCTTTAATTTACGCTATCCCGAGGAGGACACCTAAAGGCGAGCCGTAATGGCCTCATCTTTGGCAAGCTCCTCCGGTTTTTTTCACAGTTTTTTTCCAGTTTTTTTTTTTTTTTTTTTTTTTTTTTTATTAACGTTCTGCTGACCCTCGTTCTTTAAATGACGCTATCCCGAGGAGGACACCTAAAGGTGAGCCGTAATAGCCGCATCTTTGGCAAGCTCCTCCGGTTTTTTTTCACAGTTTTTTTTCCAGATTTTTTTTCGGTTTTTTTTTTTTTTTTATACGTTCTGCTGACCCTCGTTCTTTAAATGACGCTATCCCGAGGAGGACACCGAAAGGCGAGCCGTAATGGTCTCATCTTTGGCAAGCTCCTCCGGTTTTTTTCACAGTTTTTTTCCAGATTTTTTTTCCGGTTTTTTTTCAGATTTTTTTTTCCGTTTTTTTTTTTTTTTTTACCTTCCGCTGACCCTCGTTCTTTAAATGACGCTATCCCGAGGAGGACACCTAAAGGTGAGCCTTAATAGCCTCATCTTTGGCAAGCTCCTCCGGTTTTTTTCACAGTTTTTTTCCAGATTTTTTTTCCGGTTTTTTTGTTTTTTTGTTTTTTGTATTTTTTTTATTTTACGTTCTGCTGACCCTCGTTCTTTAATTTACGCTATCCCGAGGAGGACACCTAAAGGCGAGCCGTAATGGCCTCATCTTTGGCAAGCTCCTCCGGTTTTTTTCACAGTTTATTTTCTAGATTTTTTTCCGGTTTTTTTGTTTTTTTTTTTTATTTTACGTTCTGCTGACCCTCGTTCTTTAAATTACGCTATCCCGAGGAGGACACCTAAAGGCGAGCCGTAATGGCCTCATCTTTGGCAAGCTCCTCCGGTTTTTTTCACAGTTTTTGTCCAGATTTTTTTTCCGGTTTTTTTTTTTTTTTTTTTTTTTTTTTTTTTTTTTTACGTTCTGCTGACCCTCGTTCTTTAAATGACGCTATCCCGAGGAGGACACCGAAAGGCGAGCCGTAATGGCCTCATCTTTGGCAAGCTCCTCCGATTTTTTTCACAGTTTTTTTCCAGATTTTTTTTTCCGGTTTTTTTTTATTTTTTATTTATTTATTTTTTTTTTTTTACCTTCCGCTGAATCTCGTTCTTTAAATGACGCTATCCCGAGGAGGACACCTAAAGGTGAGCCTTAATGGCCTCATCTTTGGCAAGCTCCTCCGATTTTTTTCACAGTTTTTTTCCAGATTTTTTTTTTCCGGTTTTCTTTTTTTTTTTTTTTTTTTTTTTTTACCTTCCGCTGACCCTCGTTCTTTAAATGACGCTATCCCGAGGAGGACACCTAAAGGCGAGCCGTAATGGCCTCATCTTTGGCAAGCTCCTCCGGTTTTTTTCACAGTTTTATTCCAGATTTTTTTTTCCGTTTTTTTTTTTTTTTAACGTTCTGCTGAGCCTCGTTCTTTAAATGACGCTATCCCGAGGAGGACACCGAAAGGCGAGCCGTAATGGTCTCATCTTTGGCAAGCTCCTCCGGTTTTTTTTCACAGTTTTTTTCCAGATTTTTTTTCCTGTTTTTTTTTAGATTTTTTTTTCCGGTTTTTTTTTTTTTTTTTTTTACCTTCCGCTGACCCTCGTTCTTTAAATGACGCTATCCCGAGGAGGACACCTAAAGGTGAGCCTTAATAGCCTCATCTTTGGCAAGCTCCTCCGGTTTTTTTTCACAGTGTTTTTCCAGATTTTTTTTT
Organism: Arachis ipaensis; assembly: GCF_059453495.1. Lineage (NCBI taxonomy): Eukaryota > Viridiplantae > Streptophyta > Magnoliopsida > Fabales > Fabaceae > Arachis > Arachis ipaensis. The sequence goes on along the minus strand of NC_142439.1, from coordinate 62,482,650 downwards.
CCGGTTTTTTTTTTTTTTTTTTTTTTTTTTTTTTTTAACGTTCTGCTGACCCTCGTTCTTTAAATGACGCTATCCCAAGGAGGACACCGAAAGGCGAGCCGTAATGGCCTCATCTTTGGCAAGCTCCTCCGATTTTTTTCACAGTTTTTTTCCAGATTTTTTTTTTTTTTTTTACCTTCCGCTGACCCTCGTTCTTTAAATGACGTTATCCCGAGGAGGACACCTAAAGGTGAGCCGTAATGGCCTCATCTTTGGCAAGCTCCTCCGGTTTTTTTCACAGTTTATTTTCCAGATTTTTTTCCGGTTTTTTTGTTTTTTTTTGTTTTTTTGTTTTATTTTACGTTCTGCTGACCCTCATTCTTTAAATTACGCTATCCCGAGGAGGACACCTAAAGGCGAGCCGTAATGGCCTCATCTTTGGCAAGCTCCTCCGGTTTTTTTCACAGTTTTTTTCCAGATTTTTTTTTCGGTTTTTTTTTTTTTTTTTTTTTTTTTTTTTTTTTTTTACGTTCTGCTGACCCTCGTTCTTTAAATGACGCTATCCCGAGGAGGACACCGAAAGGCGAGCCGTAATGGCCTCATCTTTGGCAAGCTCCTCCGATTTTTTTCACAGTTTTTTTCCAGATTTTTTTTTTTCGGTTTTTTTTTATTTTTTTTTTATTTATTTTTTTTTTTACCTTCCGCTGAATCTCGTTCTTTAAATGACGCTATCCCGAGGAGGACACCTAAAGGTGAGCCTTAATGGCCTCATCTTTGGCAAGCTCCTCCGATTTTTTTCACAGTTTTTTTCCAGATTTTTTTTTCTGGTTTTTATTTTTTATTTTTTTTTTTATTTTTTTTTTTTTACCTTCCGCTGACCCTCGTTCTTTAAATGACGCTATCCCGAGGAGGACACCTAAAGGCGAGCCGTAATGGCCTCATCTTTGGCAAGCTCCTCCGGTTTTTTTCACAGTTTTATTCCAGATTTTTTTTTTGGTTTTTTTTTTTTTTAACGTTCTGCTGACCCTCGTTCTTTAAATGACGCTATCCCGAGGAGGAGACCTAAAGGCGAGCCGTAATGGCCTCATCTTTGGCAAGTTCCTCCGGTTTTTTTCACAGTTTATTTTCCAGATTTTTTTTCCGGTTTTTTTTTTTATTTTTTTTATTTATTTTTTTTTTACCTTCCGCTGAATCTCGTTCTTTAAATGACGCTATCCCGAGGAGGACACCTAAAGGTGAGCCTTAATAGCCTCATCTTTGGCAAGCTCCTCCGGTTTTTTTTCACAGTTTTTTTCCAGATTTTTTTTTCCGGTTTTTTTTTTTTTTTTTTTTTTTTTTTTTTTTTTAACGTTCTGCTGACCCTCGTTCTTTAAATGACGCTATCCCGAGGAGGACACCGAAAGGCGAGCCGTAATGGCCTCATCTTTGGCAAGCTCCTCCGATTTTTTTCACAGTTTTTTTCCAGATTTTTTTTTTCGGTTTTTTTTTTATTTTTTTTTATTTATTTTTTTTTTACCTTCCGCTGAATCTCGTTCTTTAAATGACGCTATCCCGAGGAGGACACCTAAAGGTGAGCCTTAATGGCCTCATCTTTGGCAAGCTCCTCCGATTTTTTTCACAGTTTTTTTCCAGATTTTTTTTTCTGGTTTTTATTTTTTATTTTTTATTTTTATTTTTTTTTTTTTTACCTTCCGCTGACCCTCGTTCTTTAAATGACGCTATCCCGAGGAGGACACCTAAAGGCGAGCCGTAATGGCCTCATCTTTGGCAAGCTCCTCCGGTTTTTTTCACAGTTTTATTCCAGATTTTTTTTTCGGTTTTTTTTTTTTTAACGTTCTGCTGACCCTCGTTCTTTAAATGACGCTATCCCGAGGAGGAGACCTAAAGGCGAGCCGTAATGGCCTCATCTTTGGCAAGTTCCTCCGGTTTTTTTCACAGTTTATTTTCCAGATTTTTTTTTCCGGTTTTTTTTTATTTTTTTTATTTATTTTTTTTTTACCTTCCGTTGAATCTCGTTCTTTAAATGACGCTATCCCGAGGAGGACACCTAAAGGTGAGCCTTAATGGCCTCATCTTTGGCAAGCTCCTCCGATTTTTTTCACAGTTTTTTTCCAAATTTTTTTTCCGGTTTTTTTTTTTTTTTTTTTTTTTTTTTTACGTTCTGCTGACCCTCGATCTTTAAATGACGCTATCCCGAGGAGGACACCTAAAGGTGAGCCGTAATAGCCTCATCTTTGGCAAGCTCCTCCGGTTTTTTTCACAGTTTTTTTTCCCTATTTTTTTTTTCGGTTTTTTTTTTTTTTTTTTTTTTTTTTTTTTTTAACGTTCTGCTGAGCCTCGTTCTTTAAATGACGCTATCCCGAGGAGGACACCGAAAGGCGAGCCGTAATGGCCTCATCTTTGGCAAGGTCCTCCGGTTTTTTTCACAATTTTATTTTCCAGATTTTTTTTCCGGTTTTTTTTGTTTTTTTGTTTTTGTATTTTTTTTATTTTACGTTCTGCTGACCCTCGTTCTTTAATTTACGCTATCCCGAGGAGGACACCTAAAGGCGAGCCGTAATGGCCTCATCTTTGGCATGCTCTTCCGGTTTTTTTCACAGTTTATTTTCCAGATTTTTTTCCGGTTTTTTTGTTTTTTTTTGTTTTTTTTTTTATTTTACGTTCTGCTGACCCTCGTTCTTTAAATTATGCTATCCCGAGGAGGACACCGAAAGGCGAGCCGTAATGGCCTCTTCTTTGGCAAGCTCCTCCGATTTTTTTCACAGTTTTTTTCCAGATTTTTTTTTTTCGGTTTTTTTTTTATTTTTTTTTTATTTATTTTTTTTTTTACCTTCCGCTGAATCTCGTTCTTTAAATGACGCTATCCCGAGGAGGACACCTAAAGGTGAGCCTTAATGGCCTCATCTTTGGCAAGCTCCTCCGATTTTTTTCACAGTTTTTTTCCAGATTTTTTTTTCTGGTTTTTATTTTTTATTTTTTTTTTTATTTTTTATTTTTTACCTTCCGCTGACCCTCGTTCTTTAAATGACGCTATCCCGAGGAGGACACCTAAAGGCGAGCCGTAATGGCCTCATCTTTGGCAAGCTCCTCCGGTTTTTTTCACAGTTTTATTCCAGATTTTTTTTTCGGTTTTTTTTTTTTTAACGTTCTGCTGACCCTCGTTCTTTAAATGACGCTATCCCGAGGAGGAGACCTAAAGGCGAGCCGTAATGGCCTCATCTTTGGCAAGTTCCTCCGGTTTTTTTCACAGTTTATTTTCCAGATTTTTTTTTCCGTTTTTTTTTTTATTTTTTTTATTTATTTTTTTTTTACCTTCCGCTGAATCTCGTTCTTTAAATGACGCTATCCCGAGGAGGACACCTAAAGGTGAGCCTTAATGGCCTCATCTTTGGCAAGCTCCTCCGATTTTTTTCACAGTTTTTTTCCAAATTTTTTTTCCGGTTTTTTTTTTTTTTTTTTTTTTTTTTTTTTTTTTTTTTTTTTTTTTTTTTACGTTCTGCTGAGCCTCGTTCTTTAAATGACGCTATCCCGAGGAGGACACCGAAAGGCGAGCCGTAATGGCCTCATCTTTGGCAAGCTCCTCCGGTTTTTTTCACAATTTTATTTTCCAGATTTTTTTTCCGGTTTTTTTTGTTTTTTTGTTTTTGTATTTTTTTTATTTTACGTTCTGCTGACCCTCGTTCTTTAATTTACGCTATCCCGAGGAGGACACCTAAAGGCGAGCCGTAATGGCCTCATCTTTGGCATGCTCTTCCGGTTTTTTTCACAGTTTATTTTCCAGATTTTTTTCCGGTTTTTTTGTTTTTTTTTGTTTTTTTTTTTATTTTACGTTCTGCTGACCCTCGTTCTTTAAATTACGCTATCCCGAGGAGGACACCTAAAGGCGAGCCGTAATGGCCTCATCTTTGGCAAGCTCCTCCGGTTTTTTTCACAGTTTTTTTCCAGATTTTTTTTCCGGTTTTTTTTTTTTTTTTTTTTTTTTTTTTTTTTTTTTTTTTTTTACGTTCTGCTGACCCTCGTTCTTTAAATGACGCTATCCCGAGGAGGACACCGAAAGGCGAGCCGTAATGGCCTCATCTTTGGCAAGCTCCTCCGATTTTTTTCACAGTTTTTTTCCAGATTTTTTTTTTCGGTTTTTTTTTATTTTTTTTTATTTATTTTTTTTTTACCTTCCGCTGAATCTCGTTCTTTAAATGACGCTATCCCGAGGAGGACACCTAAAGGCGAGCCGTAATGGCCTCATCTTTGGCAAGCTCCTCCGGTTTTTTTCACAGTTTTATTCCAGATTTTTTTTTCGGTTTTTTTTTTTTTAACGTTCTGCTGACCCTCGTTCTTTAAATGACGCTATCCCGAGGAGGAGACCTAAAGGCGAGCCGTAATGGCCTCATCTTTGGCAAGCTCCTCCGGTTTTTTTCACAGTTTATTTTCCAGATTTTTTTTTCCGGTTTTTTTTTCTATTTTTTTTATTTATTTTTTTTTTACCTTCCGCTGAATCTCGTTCTTTAAATGACGCTATCCCGAGGAGGACACCTAAAGGTGAGCCTTAATGGCCTCATCTTTGGCAAGCTCCTCCGATTTTTTTCACAGTTTTTTTCCAAATTTTTTTCCGGTTTTTTTTTTTTTTTTTTATTTTACGTTCTGCTGACCCTCGATCTTTAAATGACGCTATCCCGAGGAGGACACCTAAAGGTAAGCCGTAATAGCCTCATCTTTGGCAAGCTCCTCCGGTTTTTTTCACAGTTTTTTTTCCCTATTTTTTTTTCCGGTTTTTTTTTTATTTTTTTTATTTTTTTTTACCTTCCGCTGACCCTCGTTCTTTAAATGACGCTATCCCGAGGAGGACACCTAAAGGTGAGCCTTAATAGCCTCATCTTTGGCAAGCTCCTCCGGTTTTTTTTCACAGTTTTTTTCCAGATTTTTTTTTTTTTTTACCTTCCGCTGACCCTCGTTCTTTAAATGACGCTATCCCGAGGAGGACACCTAAAGGCGAGCCGTAATGGCCTCATCTTTGGCAAGCTCCTCCGGTTTTTTTCACAGTTTTTTTCCAGATTTTTTTTTTTTCTTACGTTCTGCTGACCCTCGTTCTTTAAATGACGCTATCCCGAGGAGGGCACCTAAAGGTGAGCCGTAATAGCCTCATCTTTGGCAAGCTCCTCCGGTTTTTTTTCACA
>NC_142439.1:62455000-62470000 GCF_059453495.1 Arachis ipaensis | reverse complement strand
TTATTTTCCAGATTTTTTTCCGGTTTTTTTGTTTTTTTTTTATTTTACGTTCTGCTGACCCTCGTTCTTTAAATTACGCTATCCCGAGGAGGACACCTAAAGGCGAGCCGTAATGGCCTCATCTTTGGCAAGCTCCTCCGGTTTTTTTCACAGTTTTTTTCCAGATTTTTTTTCCGTTTTTTTTTTTTTTTTTTTTTTTTTTTTTTTTTTTTTACCTTCTGCTGACCCTCGTTCTTTAAATGACGCTATCCCGAGGAGGACACCGAAAGGCGAGCCGTAATGGCCTCATCTTTGGCAAGCTCCTCCGATTTTTTTCACAGTTTTTTTTCAGATTTTTTTTTACGGTTTTTTTTTATTTCTTTTTATTTATTTTTTTTTTTACCTTCCGCTGAATCTCGTTCTTTAAATGACGCTATCCCGAGGAGGACACCTAAAGGCGAGCCGTAATGGCCTCATCTTTGGCAAGCTCCTCCGGTTTTTTTCACAGTTTTATTCCAGATTTTTTTTTCGGTTTTTTTTTTTTTTAACGTTCTGCTGACCCTCGTTCTTTAAATGACGCTATCCCGAGGAGGAGACCTAAAGGCGAGCCGTAATGGCCTCATCTTTGGCAAGCTCCTCCGGTTTTTTTTCACAGTTTATTTTCCAGATTTTTTTTTCCGGTTTTTTTTTCTATTTTTTTTTATTTATTTTTTTTTTTTACCTTCCGCTGAATCTCGTTCTTTAAATGACGCTATCCCGAGGAGGACACCTAAAGGTGAGCCTTAATGGCCTCATCTTTGGCAAGCTCCTCCGATTTTTTTCACAGTTTTTTTCCAAATTTTTTTTCCGGTTTTTTTTTTTTTTTTTTTTTTTTTTTTTTTTTTTTTTTTTACGTTCTGCTGACCCTCGATCATTAAATGACGCTATCCCGAGGAGGACACCTAAAGGTGAGCCGTAATAGCCTCATCTTTGGCAAGCTCCTCCGGTTTTTTTCACAGTTTTTTTCCCTATTTTTTTTTCCGGTTTTTTTTTTTTTTTTTTTTTTTATTTTTTTTTACCTTCCGCTGACCCTCGTTCTTTAAATGACGCTATCCCGAAGAGGACAGCGAAAGGCGAGCCGTAATGGCCTCATCTTTGGCAAGCTCCTCCGGTTTTTTTCACAGTTTTTTTCCAGAATTTTTTTTTTTTTTTTTTTTTTACGTTCTGCTGACCCTCGTTCTTTAAATGACGCTATCCCGAGGAGGGCACCTAAAGGTGAGCCGTAATAGCCTCATCTTTGGCAAGCTCCTCCGGTTTTTTTTCACAGTTTTTTTTCCAGATTTTTTTTTCGATTTTTTTTTTTTTTAATGTTCTGCTGACCCTCGTTCTTTAAATGACGCTATCCCGAGGAGGACACCGAAAGGCGAGCCGTAATGGTCTCATCTTTGGCAAGCTCCTCCGGTTTTTTTCACAGTTTTTTTCCAGATTTTTTTTCCGGTTTTTTTTCAGATTTTTTTTTCCGGTTTTTTTTTTTTTTTTTTTTTTTTTTTTTTTTTTTTTTTTTTACCTTCCGCTGACCCTCGTTCTTTAAATGACGCTATCCCGAGGAGGACACCAAAAGGTGAGCCTTAATAGCCTCATCTTTAGCAAGCTCCTCCGATTTTTTTCACAGTTTTTTTCCAGATTTTTTTTTTCGGTTTTTTTTTTATTTTTTATTATTTATTTTTTTTTTACCTTCCGCTGAATCTCGTTCTTTAAATGACGCTATCCCGAGGAGGACACCTAAAGGTGAGCCTTAATGGCCTCATCTTTGGCAAGCTCCTCCGATTTTTTTCACAGTTTTTTTCCAGATTTTTTTTTCTGGTTTTTATTTTTTATTTTTTTTATTTTATTTTTTTTTTTTTTACCTTCCGCTGACCCTCGTTCTTTAAATGACGCTATCCCGAGGAGGACACCTAAAGGCGAGCCGTAATGGCCTCATCTTTGGCAAGCTCCTCCGGTTTTTTTCACAGTTTTTTTTCCATATTTTTTTCGGTTTTTTTTTTTTTTTTTTTTTTTTTTTTTTTTTTATGTTCTGCTGACCCTCGTTCTTTAAATGACGCTATCCCGAGGAGGACACCGAAAGGCGAGCCGTAATGGCCTCATCTTTGGCAAGCTCCTCCGATTTTTTTCACAGTTTTTTTCCAGATTTTTTTTTTTTTTTTACCTTCCGCTGACCCTCGTTCTTTAAATGACGTTATCCCGAGGAGGACACCTAAAGGTGAGCCGTAATGGCCTCATCTTTGGCAAGCTCCTCCGGTTTTTTTCACAGTTTATTTTCCAGATTTTTTTTCCGGTTTTTTTTCAGATTTTTTTTTCCGGTTTTTTTTTTTTTTTTTTTTTTTTTTTTTTTTTTTACCTTCCGCTGACCCTCGTTCTTTAAATGACGCTATCCCGAGGAGGACACCAAAAGGTGAGCCTTAATAGCCTCATCTTTAGCAAGCTCCTCCGATTTTTTTCACAGTTTTTTTCCAGATTTTTTTTTTCGGTTTTTTTTTTATTTTTTATTATTTATTTTTTTTTTACCTTCCGCTGAATCTCGTTCTTTAAATGACGCTATCCCGAGGAGGACACCTAAAGGTGAGCCTTAATGGCCTCATCTTTGGCAAGCTCCTCCGATTTTTTTCACAGTTTTTTTCCAGATTTTTTTTTCTGGTTTTTATTTTTTATTTTTTTTATTTTATTTTTTTTTTTTTTTACCTTCCGCTGACCCTCGTTCTTTAAATGACGCTATCCCGAGGAGGACACCTAAAGGCGAGCCGTAATGGCCTCATCTTTGGCAAGCTCCTCCGGTTTTTTTCACAGTTTTTTTCCATATTTTTTTCGGTTTTTTTTTTTTTTTTTTTTTTTTTTTTTAACGTTCTGCTGACCCTCGTTCTTTAAATGACGCTATCCCGAGGAGGACACCGAAAGGCGAGCCGTAATGGCCTCATCTTTGGCAAGCTCCTCCGATTTTTTTCACAGTTTTTTTCCAGATTTTTTTTTTTTTTTTTTACCTTCCGCTGACCCTCGTTCTTTAAATGACGTTATCCCGAGGAGGACACCTAAAGGTGAGCCGTAATGGCCTCATCTTTGGCAAGCTCCTCCGGTTTTTTTCACAGTTTATTTTCCAGATTTTTTTCCGGTTTTTTTGTTTTTTTTTTGTTTTTTTGTTTTATTTTACGTTCTGCTGACCCTCGTTCTTTAAATTACGCTATCCCGAGGAGGACACCTAAAGGCGAGCCGTAATGGCCTCATCTTTGGCAAGCTCCTCCGGTTTTTTTCACAGTTTTTTTCCAGATTTTTTTTTTCGGTTTTTTTTTTATTTTTTATTATTTATTTTTTTTTTACCTTCCGCTGAATCTCGTTCTTTAAATGACGCTATCCCGAGGAGGACACCTAAAGGTGAGCCTTAATGGCCTCATCTTTGGCAAGCTCCTCCGATTTTTTTCACAGTTTTTTTCCAGATTTTTTTTTCTGGTTTTTATTTTTTATTTTTTTTATTTTATTTTTTTTTTTTTTTTACCTTCCGCTGACCCTCGTTCTTTAAATGACGCTATCCCGAGGAGGACACCTAAAGGCGAGCCGTAATGGCCTCATCTTTGGCAAGCTCCTCCGGTTTTTTTCACAGTTTTATTCCAGATTTTTTTTTCGGTTTTTTTTTTTTTAACGTTCTGCTGACCCTCGTTCTTTAAATGACGCTATCCTGAGGAGGAGACCTAAAGGCGAGCCGTAATGGCCTCATCTTTGGCAAGCTCCTCCGGTTTTTTTCACAGTTTTTTTCCAGATTTTTTTTTTTTTTTTTTTTTTTTTTTTTTTTTTTTTTTACGTTCTGCTGACCCTCGTTCTTTAAATGACGCTATCCCGAGGAGGGCACCTAAAGGTGAGCCGTAATAGCCTCATCTTTGGCAAGCTCCTCCGGTTTTTTTTCACAGTTTTTTTTCCAGATTTTTTTTTCGATTTTTTTTTTTTTTATAAGTTCTGCTGACCCTCGTTCTTTAAATGACGCTATCCCGAGGAGGACACCGAAAGGCGAGCCGTAATGGCCTCATCTTTGGCAAGCTCCTCCGATTTTTTTCACAGTTTTTTTCCAGATTTTTTTTTTCGGTTTTTTTTTTTATTTTTTATTATTTATTTTTTTTTTACCTTCCGCTGAATCTCGTTCTTTAAATGACGCTATCCCGAGGAGGACACCTAAAGGTGAGCCTTAATGGCCTCATCTTTGGCAAGCTCCTCCGATTTTTTTCACAGTTTTTTTCCAGATTTTTTTTTCTGGTTTTTATTTTTTATTTTTTTTTTTTATTTTTTTATTTTTTTACCTTCCGCTGACCCTCGTTCTTTAAATGACGCTATCCCGAGGAGGACACCTAAAGGCGAGCCGTAATGGCCTCATCTTTGGCAAGCTCCTCCGGTTTTTTTCACAGTTTTTTTCCAGATTTTTTTTTTTTTTTAACGTTCTGCTGACCCTCGTTCTTTAAATGACGTTATCCCGAGGAGGACACCTAAAGGTGAGCCGTAATGGCCTCATCTTTGGCAAGCTCCTCCGGTTTTTTTCACAGTTTATTTTCCAGATTTTTTTTCCGGTTTTTTTGTTTTTTTTTTTTTGTATTTTTTTTATTTTACGTTCTGCTGACCCTCGTTCTTTAATATACGCTATCCAGAGGAGGAAACCTAAAGGCGAGCCGTAATGGCCTCATCTTTGGCAAGCTCCTCCGGTTTTTTTCACAGTTTATTTTCCAGATTTTTTTCCGGTTTTTTTGTTTTTTTTGTTTTTTTTTTATTTTACGTTCTGCTGACCCTCGTTCTTTAAATTACGCTATCCCGAGGAGGACACCTAAAGGCGAGCCGTAATGGCCTCATCTTTGGCAAGCTCCTCCGGTTTTTTTCACAGTTTTTTTCCAGATTTTTTTTTCGGTTTTTTTTTTTTTTTTACGTTCTGCTGACCCTCGTTCTTTAAATGACGCTATCCCGAGGAGGACACCGAAAGGCGAGCCGTAATGGCCTCATCTTTGGCAAGCTCCTCCGATTTTTTTCACAGTTTTTTTCCAGATTTTTTTTTTTCGGTTTTTTTTTATTTTTTTTTATTTATTTTTTTTTTTACCTTCCGCTGAATCTCGTTCTTTAAATGACGCTATCCCGAGGAGGACACCTAAAGGTGAGCCTTAATGGCCTCATCTTTGGCAAGCTCCTCCGATTTTTTTCACAGTTTTTTTCCAGATTTTTTTTTCTGGTTTTTATTTTTTATTTTTTTTTTTATTTTTATTTTTTTTTACCTTCCGCTGACCCTCGTTCTTTAAATGACGCTATCCCGAGGAGGACACCTAAAGGCGAGCCGTAATGGCCTCATCTTTGGCAAGCTCCTCCGGTTTTTTCACAGTTTTATTCCAGATTTTTTTTTCGGTTTTTTTTTTTTTAACGTTCTGCTGACCCTCGTTCTTTAAATGACGCTATCCCGAGGAGGAGACCTAAAGGCGAGCCGTAATGGCCTCATCTTTGGCAAGTTCCTCCGGTTTTTTTCACAGTTTATTTTCCAGATTTTTTTTTCCGGTTTTTTTTTATTTTTTTTATTTATTTTTTTTTTACCTTCCGCTGAATCTCGTTCTTTAAATGACGCTATCCCGAGGAGGACACCTAAATGTGAGCCTTGATGGCCTCATCTTTAGCAAGCTCCTCCGGTTTTTTTCACAGTTTTTTTCCAGATTTTTTTTCCGTTTTTTTTTTTTTTTTTTTTTTAAAGTTCTGCTGACCCTCGATCTTTAAATGACGCTATCCCGAGGAGGACACCTAAAGGCGAGCCGTAATGGCCTCATCTTTGGCAAGCTCCTCCGGTTTTTTTTCACAGTTTTTTTTCCAGATTTTTTTTTCGGTTTTTTTTTTTTTTTTTTTTTTTTTTTTTTTTTTTTTTTTACGTTCTGCTGACCCTCGTTCTTTAAATGACGCTATCCCGAGGAGGACACCTAAAGGCGAGCCGTAATGGCCTCATCTTTGGCAAGCTCCTCCGATTTTTTTCCAGATTTTTTTTTCGGTTTTTTTTTTTTTTTTTTTTTTTTTTTTTTATAAGTTCTGCTGACCCTCGTTCTTTAAATGACGCTATCCCGAGGAGGAGACCTAAAGGCGAGCCGTAATGGCCTCATCTTTGGCAAGCTCCTCCGGTTTTTTTCACAGTTCATTTTCCAGATTTTTTTCCGTTTTTTTTTATTTTTTTTTATTTATTTTTTTTTTTACCTTCCGCTGAATCTCGTTCTTTAAATGACGCTATCCCGAGGAGGACACCTAAAGGTGAGCCTTAATGGCCTCATCTTTGGCAAGCTCCTCCGATTTTTTTAACAGTTTTTTTCCAGATTTTTTTTCCGATTTTTTTTTTTTTTTATTACGTTCTGCTGACCCTCGATCTTTAAATGACGCTATCCCGAGGAGGACACCTAAAGGTGAGCCGTAATAGCCTCATCTTTGGCAAGCTCCTCCGGTTTTTTTCACAGTTTTTTTTCCATATTTTTTTTTCGGTTTTTTTTTTTTTTTTTTTACGTTCTGCTGAGCCTCGTTCTCTAAATGACGCTATCCCGAGGAGGACACCGAAAGGCGAGCCGTAATGGCCTCATCTTTGGCAAGCTCCTCCGGTTTTTTTCACAGTTTTATTTTCCAGATTTTTTTTCCGGTTTTTTTTTTTTTTACCTTCCGCTGACCCTCGTTCTTTAAATGACGCTATCCCGAGGAGGACACCTAAAGGCGAGCCGTAATGGCCTCATCTTTGGCAAGCTCCTCCGGTTTTTTTCACAGTTTTTTTCCAGATTTTTTTTTCTTTTTTTTTTTTACGTTCTGCTGACCCTCGTTCTTTAAATGACGCTATCCCGAGGAGGACACCTAAAGGTGAGCCGTAATAGCCTCATCTTTGGCAAGCTCCTCCGGTTTTTTTTCACAGTTTTTTTTCCAGATTTTTTTTTCGGTTTTTTTGTTTTTCGGTTTTTTTTTTTATTACGTTCTGCTGACCCTCGTTCTTTAAATGACGCTATCCCGAGGAGGACACCGAAAGGCGAGCCGTAATGGTCTCATCTTTGGCAAGCTCCTCCGGTTTTTTTCACAGTTTTTTTCCAGATTTTTTTTCCGATTTTTTTTCAGATATTTTTTTCCGGTTTTTTTTTTTTTTTTTTTTTTACCTTCTGCTGACCCTTGTTCTTTAAATGACGCTATCCCGAGGAGGACACCTAAAGGTGAGCCTTAATAGCCTCATCTTTGGCAAGCTCCTCCGGTTTTTTTTCACAGTTTTTTTCCAGATTTTTTTTTCCGGTTTTTTTTTTTTTTTTTTTTATTAACCTTCCGCTGACCCTCGTTCTTTAAATGACGCTATCCCGAGGAGGACACCTAAAGGCGAGCCGTAATGGCCTCATCTTTGGCAAGCTCCTCCGGTTTTTTTTTTTTGTTTTTGTTTTTGTTTTTTTTTTGTTTTTTTTTTTAAAGTTCTGCTGACCCTCGTTCTTTAAATGACGCTATCCCGAGGAGGACACCTAAAGGCGAGCCGTAATGGCCTCATCTTTGGCAAGCTCCTCCGGTTTTTTTCACAGTTTATTTTCCAGATTTTTTTTCCGGTTTTTTTGTTTTTTTTTTTTTGTATTTTTTTTATTTTACGTTCTGCTGACCCTCGTTCTTTAATATACGCTATCCAGAGGAGGAAACCTAAAGGCGAGCCGTAATGGCCTCATCTTTGGCAAGCTCCTCCGGTTTTTTTCACAGTTTATTTTCCAGATTTTTTTCCGGTTTTTTTGTTTTTTTTGTTTTTTTTTTATTTTACGTTCTGCTGACCCTCGTTCTTTAAATTACGCTATCCCGAGGAGGACACGTAAAGGCGAGCCGTAATGGCCTCATCTTTGGCAAGCTCCTCCGGTTTTTTTCACAGTTTTTTTCCAGATTTTTTTTTCGGGTTTTTTTTTTTTTTTTACGTTCTGCTGACCCTCGTTCTTTAAATGACGCTATCCCGAGGAGGACACCGAAAGGCGAGCCGTAATGGCCTCATCTTTGGCAAGCTCCTCCGATTTTTTTCACAGTTTTTTTCCAGATTTTTTTTTTTCGGTTTTTTTTTATTTTTTTTTATTTATTTTTTTTTTTACCTTCCGCTGAATCTCGTTCTTTAAATGACGCTATCCCGAGGAGGACACCTAAAGGTGAGCCTTAATGGCCTCATCTTTGGCAAGCTCCTCCGATTTTTTTCACAGTTTTTTTCCAGATTTTTTTTTCTGGTTTTTATTTTTTATTTTTTTTTTTTATTTTTATTTTTTTTTACCTTCCGCTGACCCTCGTTCTTTAAATGACGCTATCCCGAGGAGGACACCTAAAGGCGAGCCGTAATGGCCTCATCTTTGGCAAGCTCCTCCGGTTTTTTCACAGTTTTATTCCAGATTTTTTTTTCGGTTTTTTTTTTTTTTAACGTTCTGCTGACCCTCGTTCTTTAAATGACGCTATCCCGAGGAGGAGACCTAAAGGCGAGCCGTAATGGCCTCATCTTTGGCAAGTTCCTCCGGTTTTTTTCACAGTTTATTTTCCAGATTTTTTTTTCCGGTTTTTTTTTTATTTTTTTTATTTATTTTTTTTTTACCTTCCGCTGAATCTCGTTCTTTAAATGACGCTATCCCGAGGAGGACACCTAAATGTGAGCCTTGATGGCCTCATCTTTAGCAAGCTCCTCCGGTTTTTTTCACAGTTTTTTTCCAGATTTTTTTTCCGTTTTTTTTTTTTTTTTAAAGTTCTGCTGACCCTCGATCTTTAAATGACGCTATCCCGAGGAGGACACCTAAAGGCGAGCCGTAATGGCCTCATCTTTGGCAAGCTCCTCCGGTTTTTTTTCACAGTTTTTTTTCCAGATTTTTTTTTCGGTTTTTTTTTTTTTTTTTTTTTTTTTTTACGTTCTGCTGACCCTCGTTCTTTAAATGACGCTATCCCGAGGAGGACACCTAAAGGCGAGCCGTAATGGCCTCATCTTTGGCAAGCTCCTCCGGTTTTTTTCCAGATTTTTTTTTCGGTTTTTTTTTTTTTTTTTTTTTTTTTTTTTTTTTTTATAAGTTCTGCTGACCCTCGTTCTTTAAATGACGCTATCCCGAGGAGGAGACCTAAAGGCGAGCCGTAATGGCCTCATCTTTGGCAAGCTCCTCCGGTTTTTTTCACAGTTCATTTTCCAGATTTTTTTCCGTTTTTTTTTATTTTTTTTTATTTATTTTTTTTTTTACCTTCCGCTGAATCTCGTTCTTTAAATGACGCTATCCCGAGGAGGACACCTAAAGGTGAGCCTTAATGGCCTCATCTTTGGCAAGCTCCTCCGATTTTTTTCACAGTTTTTTTCCAGATTTTTTTTCCGATTTTTTTTTTTTTTATTACGTTCTGCTGACCCTCGATCTTTAAATGACGCTATCCCGAGGAGGACACCTAAAGGTGAGCCGTAATAGCCTCATCTTTGGCAAGCTCCTCCGGTTTTTTTCACAGTTTTTTTTCCATATTTTTTTTTCGGTTTTTTTTTTTTTTTTTTTTACGTTCTGCTGAGCCTCGTTCTCTAAATGACGCTATCCCGAGGAGGACACCGAAAGGCGAGCCGTAATGGCCTCATCTTTGGCAAGCTCCTCCGGTTTTTTTCACAGTTTTATTTTCCAGATTTTTTTTCCGGTTTTTTTTTTTTTTTACCTTCCGCTGACCCTCGTTCTTTAAATGACGCTATCCCGAGGAGGACACCTAAAGGCGAGCCGTAATGGCCTCATCTTTGGCAAGCTCCTCCGGTTTTTTTCACAGTTTTTTTCCAGATTTTTTTTTCTTTTTTTTTTTTACGTTCTGCTGACCCTCGTTCTTTAAATGACGCTATCCCGAGGAGGACACCTAAAGGTGAGCCGTAATAGCCTCATCTTTGGCAAGCTCCTCCGGTTTTTTTTCACAGTTTTTTTTCCAGATTTTTTTTCGATTTTTTTTTTTTAACGTTCTGCTGACCCTCGTTCTTTAAATGACGCTATCCCGAGGAGGACACCGAAAGGCGAGCCGTAATGGTCTCATCTTTGGCAAGCTCCTCCGGTTTTTTTCACAATTTTTTTCCAGATTTTTTTTCTGGTTTTTTTTCAGATTTTTTTTTCCGTTTTTTTTTTTTTTTACCTTCCGCTGACCCTCGTTCTTTAAATGACGCTATCCCGAGGAGGACACCTAAAGGTGAGCCTTAATAGCCTCATCTTTGGCAAGCTCCTCCGGTTTTTTTCCAGATTTTTTTTTCCGGTTTTTTTTTTTTTTTTTTTTTTTTTTTTTTTTTTTTTTTTTTTACCTTACGTTCTGCTGACCCTCGTTCTTTAAATGACGCTATCCCGAGGAGGACACCTAAAGGCGAGCCGTAATGGCCTCATCTTTGGCAAGCTCCTCCGGATTTTTTCACAGTTTTTTTCCAGATTTTTTTTTTTTTTAACGTTCTACTGACCCTCGTTCTTTAAATGACGTTATCCCGAGGAGGACACCTAAAGGTGAGCTGTAATGGCCTCATCTTTGGCAAGCTCCTCCGGTTTTTTTCACAGTTTATTTTCCAGATTTTTTTTCCGGTTTTTTTGTTTTTTTTTTTTGTATTTTTTTTATTTTACGTTCTGCTGACCCTCGTTCTTTAATTTACGCTATCCCGAGGAGGACACCTAAAGGCGAGCCGTAATGGCCTCATCTTTGGCAAGCTCCTCCGGTTTTTTTCACAGTTTTTTTCCAGATTTTTTTTCCAGTTTTTTTGTTTTTTTTTTGTATTTTTTTTATTTTACGTTCTGCTGATCCTCGTTCTTTAATTTACGCTATCCCGAGGAGGAAACCTAAAGGCGAGCCGTAATGGCCTCATCTTTGGCAAGCTCCTCCGGTTTATTTCACAGTTTATTTTCCAGATTTTTTTCCGGTTTTTTTGTTTTTTTTTGTTTTTTTTTTATTTTACGTTCTGCTTACCCTCGTTCTTTAAATTACGCTATCCTGAGGAGGACACCTAAAGGCGAGCCGTAATGGCCTCATCTTTGGCAAGCTCCTCCGGTTTTTTTCACAGTTTTTTTCCAGATTTTTTTTTCGGTTTTTTTTTTTTTTTTAACGTTCTGCTGACCCTCGTTCTTTAAATGACGCTATCCCGAGGAGGACACCTAAAGGCGAGCCGTAATGGCCTCATCTTTCGCAAGCTCCTCCGGTTTTTTTCCAGATTTTTTTTTCGGTTTTTTTTTTTTTTTTTTTTTTTTTTTTTTTTTATAAGTTCTGCTGACCCTCGTTCTTAAAATGACGCTATCCCGAGGAGGAGACCTAAAGGCGAGCCGTAATGGCCTCATCTTTGGCAAGCTCCTCCGGTTTTTTTCACAGTTAATTTTCCAGATTTTTTTTCCGGTTTTTTTTTTTATTTATTTATTTTTTTACCTTCCGCTGACCCTCGATCTTTAAATGACGCTATCCCGAGGAGGACACCTAAAGGTGAGCCGTAATAGCCTCATCTTTGGCAATCTCCTCCGGTTTTTTTCACAGTTTTTTTTCCATATTTTTTTTCGGTTTTTTTTTTTTTTTTTTTTTTTTTTTTTTTTTTTTTTTTTTTTTTTTTTTTACCTTCCGCTGACCCTCGTTCTTTAAATGACGCTATCCCGAGGAGGACACCTAAAGGCGAGCCATAATGGCCTCATCTTTGGCAAGCTCCTCCGGTTTTTTTCACAGTTTTTTTCCAGATTTTTTTTCCGGTTTTTTTGTTTTTTTTTTTGTATTTTTTTTATTTTACGTTCTGCTGACCCTCGTTCTTTAATTTACGCTATCCCGAGGAGGAAACCTAAAGGCGAGCCGTAATGGCCTCATCTTTGGCAAGCTCCTCTGGTTTTTTTCACAGTTTATTTTCCAGATTTTTTTCCGGTTTTTTTGTTTTTTTTTTGTTTTTTTTTTATTTTACGTTCTGCTGACCCTCGTTCTTTAAATTACGCTATCCCGAGGAGGACACCTAAAGGCGAGCCGTAATGGCCTCATCTTTGGCAAGCTCCTCCGATTTTTTTCGCAGTTTTTTTCCAGATTTTTTTTCCGGTTTTTTTTTTTTTTTTATTTTACGTTCTGCTGACCCTCGTTCTTTAAATTACGCTATCCCGAGGAGGACACCTAAAGGCGAGCCGTAATGGCCTCATCTTTGGCAAGCTCCTCCGGTTTTTTTCACAGTTTTTTTCCAGATTTTTTTTCCGGTTTTTTTTTTTTTTTTTACGTTCTGCTGACCCTCGTTCTTTAAATGACGCAATCCCGAGGAGGACACCGAAAGGCGAGCCGTAATGGCCTCATCTTTGGCAAGCTCCTCTGATTTTTTTCACAGTTTTTTTCCAGATTTTTTTTTCGGTTTTTTTTTTATTTTTTTTATTTATTTTTTTTTTACCTTCCGCTGAATCTCGTTCTTTAAATGACGCTATCCCGAGGAGGACACCTAAAGGTGAGCCTTAATGGCCTCATCTTTGGCAAGCTCCTCCGATTTTTTTCACAGTTTTTTTCCAGATATTTTTTCCGGTTTTTTTTTTTTTTTTTTTTTTTTTTTTTTTTTTTTTTTTTTTTAACCTTCCGCTGACCCTCGTTCTTTAAATGACGCTATCCCGAGGAGGACACCTAAAGGCGAGCCGTAATGGCCTCATCTTTGGCAAGCTCCTCCGGTTTTTTTTCACAGTTTTTTTTCCAGATTTTTTTTCGATTTTTTTTTTTAACGTTCTGCTGACCCTCGTTCTTTAAATGGCGCTATCCCGAGGAGGACACCGAAAGGCGAGCCGTAATGGTCTCATCTTTGGCAAGCTCCTCCGGTTTTTTTCACAATTTTTTTCCAGATTTTTTTTCCGGTTTTTTTTCAGATTTTTTTTTCCGGTTTTTTTTTTTTTTTACCTTCCGCTGACCCTCGTTCTTTAAATGACGCTATCCCGAGGAGGACACCTAAAGGTGAGCCTTAATAGCCTCATCTTTGGCAAGCTCCTTCGTTTTTTTTTCACAGTTTTTTTCCAGATTTTTTTTTCCGGTTTTTTTTTTTTTTTTTTTTTTTTTTTTTTTTTTTTACCTTCCGCTGACCCTCGTTCTTTAAATGACGCTATCCCGAGGAGGACACCTAAAGGCGAGCCGTAATGGCCTCATCTTTGGCAAGCTCCTCCGGTTTTTTTTCACAGTTTTTTTTCCAGATTTTTTTTTCGGTTTTTTTTTTTTTTTTTTTTTTTTTTAACCTTCCGCTGACCCTCGTTCTTTAAATGACGCTATCCCGAGGAGGACACCTAAAGGCGAGCCGTAATGGCCTCATCTTTGGCAAGCTCCTCCGGTTTTTTTTCACAGTTTTTTTTCCAGATTTTTTTTTCGGTTTTTTTTTTTTTTTTTTTTTTTTTACGTTCTGCTGACCCTCGTTCTTTAAATGACGCTATCCCGAGGAGGACACCTAAAGGCAAGCCGTAATGGCCTCATCTTTGGCAAGCTCCTCCGGTTTTTTTCCAGATTTTTTTTTCGGTTTTTTTTTTTTTTTTTTTTTTTTTTTTTTTATAAGTTCTGCTGACCCTCGTTCTTTAAATGACGCTATCCCGAGGAGGAGACCTAAAGGCGAGCCGTAATGGCCTCATCTTTGGCAAGCTCCTCCGGTTTTTTTCACAGTTCATTTTCCAGATTTTTTTCCATTTTTTTTTATTTTTTTTATTTATTTTTTTTTTTACCTTCCGCTGAATCTCGTTCTTTAAATGACGCTATCCCGAGGAGGACACCTAAAGGTGAGCCTTAATGGCCTCATCTTTGGCAAGCTCCTCCGATTTTTTTCACAGTTTTTTTCCAGATTTTTTTTCCGATTTTTTTTTTTTTTATTACGTTCTGCTGACCCTCGATCTTTAAATGACGCTATCCCGAGGAGGACACCTAAAGGTGAGCCGTAATAGCCTCATCTTTGGCAAGCTCCTCCGGTTTTTTTCACAGTTTTTTTTCCATATTTTTTTTTCGGTTTTTTTTTTTTTTTTTTTTACGTTCTGCTGAGCCTCGTTCTTTAAATGACGCTATCCCGAGGAGGACACCGAAAGGCGAGCCGTAATGGCCTCATCTTTGGCAAGCTCCTCCGGTTTTTTTCACAGTTTTATTTTCCAGATTTTTTTTCCGGTTTTTTTTTTTTTTTACCTTCCGCTGACCCTCGTTCTTTAAATGACGCTATCCCGAGGAGGACACCTAAAGGCGAGCCGTAATGGCCTCATCTTTGGCAAGCTCCTCCGGTTTTTTTCACAGTTTTTTTCCAGATTTTTTTTCTTTTTTTTTTTTACGTTCTGCTGACCCTCGTTCTTTAAATGACGCTATCCCGAGGAGGACACCTAAAGGTGAGCCGTAATAGCCTCATCTTTGCCAAGCTCCTCCGGTTTTTTTTCACAGTTTTTTTTCCAGATTTTTTTTCGATTTTTTTTTTTTAACGTTCTGCTGACCCTCGTTCTTTAAATGACGCTATCCCGAGGAGGACACCGAAAGGCGAGCCGTAATGGTCTCATCTTTGGCAAGCTCCTCCGGTTTTTTTCACAATTTTTTTCCAGATTTTTTTTCTGGTTTTTTTTCAGATTTTTTTTTCCGTTTTTTTTTTTTTTTACCTTTCGCTGACCCTCGTTCTTTAAATGACGCTATCCCGAGGAGGACACCTAAAGGTGAGCCTTAATAGCCTCATCTTTGGCAAGCTCCTCCGGTTTTTTTCCAGATTTTTTTTTCCGGTTTTTTTTTTTTTTTTTTTTTTTTTTTACCTTACGTTCTGCTGACCCTCGTTCTTTAAATGACGCTATCCCGAGGAGGACACCTAAAGGCGAGCCTTAATGGCCTCATCTTTGGCAAGCTCCTCCGGTTTTTTTCACAGTTTTTTTCCAGATTTTTTTTTTTTAACGTTCTGCTGACCCTCGTTCTTTAAATGACGTTATCCTGAGGAGGACACCTAAAGGTGAGCTGTAATGGCCTCATCTTTGGCAAGCTCCTCCGGTTTTTTTCACAGTTTATTTTCCAGATTTTTTTTCCGGTTTTTTGTTTTTTTTTTTTGTATTTTTTTTATTTTACGTTCTGCTGACCCTCGTT
>NC_142439.1:62425000-62442500 GCF_059453495.1 Arachis ipaensis | reverse complement strand
CTCCGGTTTTTTTCACAGTTTTTTTCCAGATTTTTTTTTTCTTTTTTTTTTTTACGTTCTGCTGACCCTCGTTCTTTAAATGACGCTATCCCGAGGAGGACACCTAAAGGTGAGCCGTAATAGCCTCATCTTTGGCAAGCTCCTCCGGTTTTTTTTCACAGTTTTTTTTCCAGATTTTTTTTTCGATTTTTTTTTTTTTTTTAACGTTCTGCTGACCCTCGTTCTTTAAATGACGCTATCCCGAGGAGGACACCGAAAGGCGAGCCGTAATGGTCTCATCTTTGGCAAGCTCCTCCGGTTTTTTCACAATTTTTTTCCAGATTTTTTTTCTGGTTTTTTTCAGATTTTTTTTTCCGGTTTTTTTTTTTTTTTTTTTACCTTCCGCTGACCCTCGTTCTTTAAATGACGCTATCCCGAGGAGGACACCTAAAGGTGAGCCTTAATAGCCTCATCTTTGGCAAGCTCCTCCGGTTTTTTTTCACAGTTTTTTTCCAGATTTTTTTTCCGGTTTTTTTTTTTTTTTTTTTTTTTTTTTTTTTTTTTTTTTTTTTTTTTTTTTTTTTTTTTTTTTTTTTTTTACCTTCCGCTGACCCTCGTTCT
Organism: Arachis ipaensis; assembly: GCF_059453495.1. Lineage (NCBI taxonomy): Eukaryota > Viridiplantae > Streptophyta > Magnoliopsida > Fabales > Fabaceae > Arachis > Arachis ipaensis. The sequence continues at coordinate 62,441,900 of NC_142439.1, read as the reverse complement.
TTAAATGACGCTATCCCGAGGAGGACACCTAAAGGCGAGCCGTAATGGCCTCATCTTTGGCAAGCTCCTCCGGTTTTTTTCATAGTTTTTTTTTTTTTTTTTTTTTTTTTTACGTTATGCTGACCCTCGTTCTTTAAATGACGCTATCCCGAGGAGGACACCTAAAGGTGAGCCGTAATAGCCTCATCTTTGGCAAGCTCCTCCGGTTTTTTTTCACAGTTTTTTTTCCAGATTTTTTTTCGGTTTTTTTTTTTTTTTTTTTTTATACGTTCTGCTGACCCTCGTTCTTTAAATGACGCTATCCCGAGGAGGACACCTAAAGGCGAGCCGTAATGGCCTCATCTTTGGCAAGCTCCTCCGGTTTTTTTCCAGATTTTTTTTTCGGTTTTTTTTTTTTTTTTTTTTATAAGTTCTGCTGACCCTCGTTCTTTAAATGACGCTATCCCGAGGAGGAGACCTAAAGGCGAGCCGTAATGGCCTCATCTTTGGCAAGCTCCTCCGGTTTTTTTCACAGTTCATTTTCCAGATTTTTTTTCCGGTTTTTTTTTTTATTTTTTTTTTATTTATTTTTTTTTTTACCTTCCGCTGAATCTCGTTCTTTAAATGACGCTATCCCGAGGAGGACACCTAAAGGTGAGCCTTAATGGCCTCATCTTTGGCAAGCTCCTCCGATTTTTTTCACAGTTTTTTTCCAGATTTTTTTTCTGGTTTTTTTTTTTTTTTATTACGTTCTGCTGACCCTCGATCTTTAAATGACGCTATCCCGAGGAGGACACCTAAAGGTGAGCCGTAATAGCCTCATCTTTGGCAAGCTCCTCTGGTTTTTTTCACAGTTTTTTTTCCAGATTTTTTTTCGGTTTTTTTTTTTTTTTTTTTTTTTTTTTTTTTTTTAACGTTCTGCTGACCCTCGTTCTTTAAATGACGCTATCCCGAGGAGGACACCTAAAGGCGAGCCGTAATGGCCTCATCTTTGGCAAGCTCCTCCGGTTTTTTTCCAGATTTTTTTTTCGGTTTTTTTTTTTTTTTTTTTTTTTTTTTTTTTTTTTTTTATAAGTTCTGCTGACCCTCGTTCTTTAAATGACGCTATCCCGAGGAGGAGACCTAAAGGGGAGCCGTAATGGCCTCATCTTTGGCAAGCTCCTCCGATTTTTTTCACAGTTTTTTTCCAGATTTTTTTTTTCGGTTTTTTTTTTTTTTTTTTTTATATATTTTTTTTTACCTTCCGCTGAATCTCGTTCTTTAAATGACGCTATCCCGAGGAGGACACCTAAAGGTGAGCCTTAATGGCCTCATCTTTGGCAAGCTCCTCCGATTTTTTTCACAATTTTTTTCCAGATTTTTTTTTTCCGGTTTTTTTTTTTTTTTTTTTTTTTTTTTTTTTTTTTTTTTTTTTTTTTTTTTTTTTTTTTTACCTTCCGCTGACCCTCGTTCTTTAAATGACGCTATCCCGAGGAGGACACCTAAAGGCGAGCCGTAATGGCCTCATCTTTGGCAAGCTCCTCCGGTTTTTTTCACAGTTTTATTCCAGATTTTTTTTTCGGTTTTTTTTTTTTTTAACGTTCTGCTGACCCTCGTTCTTTAAATGACGCTATCCCGAGTAGGACACCTAAAGGCGAGCCGTAATGGCCTCATCTTTCGCAAGCTCCTCCGGTTTTTTTCCAGATTTTTTTTTCGGTTTTTTTTTTTTTTTTTTTTTTTTATAAGTTCTGCTGACCCTCGTTCTTTAAATGACGCTATCCCGAGGAGGAGACCTAAAGGCGAGCCGTAACGGCCTCATCTTTGGCAAGCTCCTCCGGTTTTTTTCACAGTTAATTTTCCAGATTTTTTTTCAGGTTTTTTTTTTTTTTTATTACGTTTTGCTGACTCTCGATCTTTAAATGACGCTATGCCGAGGAGGACACCTAAAGGTGAGCCGTAATAGCCTCATCTTTGGCAAGCTCCTCCGGTTTTTTTCACAGTTTTTTTTCCATATTTTTTTTTCGTTTTTTTTTTTTTTTTTTTTTTTTAACCTTCCACTGACCCTCGTTCTTTAAATGACGCTATCCCGAGGAGGACACCTAAAGGCGAGCCGTAATGGCCTCATCTTTGGCAAGCTCCTCCGGTTTTTTTCACAGTTTTTTTCCAGATTTTTTTTTTCTTTTTTTTTTTTACGTTCTGCTGACCCTCGTTCTTTAAATGACGCTATCCCGAGGAGGACACCTAAAGGTGAGCCGTAATAGCCTCATCTTTGGCAAGCTCCTCCGGTTTTTTTTCACAGTTTTTTTTCCAGATTTTTTTTTCGATTTTTTTTTTTTTTTAACGTTCTGCTGACCCTCGTTCTTTAAATGACGCTATCCCGAGGAGGACACCGAAAGGCGAGCCGTAATGGTCTCATCTTTGGCAAGCTCCTCCGGTTTTTTCACAATTTTTTTCCAGATTTTTTTTCTGGTTTTTTTCAGATTTTTTTTTCCGGTTTTTTTTTTTTTTTTTTTTACCTTCCGCTGACCCTCGTTCTTTAAATGACGCTATCCCGAGGAGGACACCTAAAGGTGAGCCTTAATAGCCTCATCTTTGGCAAGCTCCTCCGGTTTTTTTTCACAGTTTTTTTCCAGATTTTTTTTTCCGGTTTTTTTTTTTTTTTTTTTTTTTTTTTTTTTTTTTTTTTTACCTTCCGCTGACCCTCGTTCTTTAAATGACGCTATCCCGAGGAGGACACCTAAAGGCGAGCCGTAATGGCCTCATCTTTGGCAAGCTCCTCCGGTTTTTTTCATAGTTTTTTTTTTTTTTTTTTTTTTTACGTTATGCTGACCCTCGTTCTTTAAATGACGCTATCCCGAGGAGGACACCTAAAGGTGAGCCGTAATAGCCTCATCTTTGGCAAGCTCCTCCGGTTTTTTTTCACAGTTTTTTTTCCAGATTTTTTTTCGGTTTTTTTTTTTTTTTTTTTTATACGTTCTGCTGACCCTCGTTCTTTAAATGACGCTATCCCGAGGAGGACACCTAAAGGCGAGCCGTAATGGCCTCATCTTTGGCAAGCTCCTCCGGTTTTTTTCCAGATTTTTTTTTCGGTTTTTTTTTTTTTTTTTTTTTATAAGTTCTGCTGACCCTCGTTCTTTAAATGACGCTATCCCGAGGAGGAGACCTAAAGGCGAGCCGTAATGGCCTCATCTTTGGCAAGCTCCTCCGGTTTTTTTCACAGTTCATTTTCCAGATTTTTTTTCCGGTTTTTTTTTTTATTTTTTTTTTATTTATTTTTTTTTTTACCTTCCGCTGAATCTCGTTCTTTAAATGACGCTATCCCGAGGAGGACACCTAAAGGTGAGCCTTAATGGCCTCATCTTTGGCAAGCTCCTCCGATTTTTTTCACAGTTTTTTTCCAGATTTTTTTTCTGGTTTTTTTTTTTTTTATTACGTTCTGCTGACCCTCGATCTTTAAATGACGCTATCCCGAGGAGGACACCTAAAGGTGAGCCGTAATAGCCTCATCTTTGGCAAGCTCCTCTGGTTTTTTTCACAGTTTTTTTTCCATATTTTTTTTTCGGTTTTTTTTTTTTTTTTTTTTTTTTACGTTCTGCTGAGCCTCGTTCTTTAAATGACGCTATCCCGAGGAGGACACCGAAAGGCGAGCCGTAATGGCCTCATCTTTGGCAAGCTCCTCCGGTTTTTTTCACAGTTTTATTTTCCCGATTTTTTTTCCGGTTTTTTTTTTTTTTTTTTTTTTTACCTTCCGCTGACCCTCGTTCTTTAAATGACGCTATCCCGAGGAGGACACCTAAAGGCGAGCCGTAATGGCCTCATCTTTGGCAAGCTCCTCCGGTTTTTTTCACAGTTTTTTTCCAGATTTTTTTTTCTTTTTTTTTTTTACGTTCTGCTGACCCTCGTTCTTTAAATGACGCTATCCCGAGGAGGACACCTAAAGGTGAGCCGTAATAGCCTCATCTTTGGCAAGCTCCTCCTGTTTTTTTTCACAGTTTTTTTTCCAGATTTTTTTTCGATTTTTTTTTTTTAACGTTCTGCTGACCCTCGTTCTTTAAATGACGCTATCCCGAGGAGGACACCGAAAGGCGAGCCGTAATGGTCTCATCTTTGGCAAGCTCCTCCGGTTTTTTTCACAATTTTTTTCCAGATTTTTTTTCCGGTTTTTTTTCAGATTTTTTTTTCCGGTTTTTTTTTTTTTTTTTACCTTCCGCTGACCCTCGTTCTTTAAATGACGCTATCTCGAGGAGGACACCTAAAGGTGAGCCTTAATAGCCTCATCTTTGGCAAGCTCCTCCGGTTTTTTTCCAGATTTTTTTTTCCGGTTTTTTTTTTTTTTTTTTTTTTTTTACCTTACGTTCTGCTGACCCTCGTTCTTTAAATGACGCTATCCCGAGGAGGACACCTAAAGGCGAGCCGTAATGGCCTCATCTTTGGCAAGCTCCTCCGGTTTTTTTCACAGTTTTTTTCCAGATTTTTTTTTTTTAACGTTCTGCTGACCCTCGTTCTTTAAATGACGTTATCCCGAGGAGGACACCTAAAGGTGAGCCGTAATGGCCTCATCTTTGGCAAGCTCCTCCGGTTTTTTTCACAGTTTATTTTCCAGATTTTTTTTCCGGTTTTTTTGTTTTTTTTTTTTGTATTTTTTTTATTTTACGTTCTGCTGACCCTCGTTCTTTAATTTACGCTATCCCGAGGAGGACACCTAAAGGCGAGCCGTAATGGCCTCATCTTTGGCAAGCTCCTCCGGTTTTTTTCACAGTTTTTTTCCAGATTTTTTTCCGGTTTTTTTTTTTTTTACGTTCTGCTGACCCTCGTTCTTTAAATGACGCTATCCCGAGGAGGACACTGAAAGGCGAGCCGTAATGGCCTCATCTTTGGCAAGCTCCTCCGGTTTTTTTCACAGTTTTATTTTCCAGATTTTTTTTTTTTTTTTTTTAACGTTCTGCTGACCCTCGTTCTTTAAATGACGTTATCCCGAGGAGGACACCTAAAGGTGAGCCGTAATGGCCTCATCTTTGGCAAGCTCCTCCTGTTTTTTTCACAGTTTTTTTCCAGATTTTTTTTCCGGTTTTTTTTTTTTTTTTTTTTACCTTCCGCTGACCCTCGTTCTTTAAATGACGCTATCCCGAGGAGGACACCTAAAGGCGAGCCGTAATGGCCTCATCTTTGGCAAGCTCCTCCGGTTTTTTTCACAGTTTTTTTCCAGATTTTTTTTTTTTTTTTTTAACGTTCTGCTGACCCTCGTTCTTTAAATGACGTTATCCCGAGGAGGACACCTAAAGGTGAGCCGTAATGGCCTCATCTTTGGCAAGCTCCTCCGGTTTTTTTCACAGTTTTTTTCCAGATTTTTTTTCCGGTTTTTTTTTTTTTTTTTTTTTTTTTTTTTTTTTTTTTTTTTTTTTTTTACGTTCTGCTGACCCTCGTTCTTTAAATGACGTTATGCCGATGAGGACACCTAAAGGTGAGCCGTAATGGCCTCATCTTTGGCAAGCTCCTCCGATTTTTTTCACAGTTTTTTTCCAAATTTTTTTTTCGGTTTTTTTTTTATTTTTTTATTTATTTATTTTTTTTTTTACCTTCCGCTGAATTTCGTTCTTTAAATGACGCTATCCCGAGGAGGACACCTAAAGGTGAGCCTTAATGGCCTCATCTTTGGCAAGCTCCTCCGATTTTTTTCACAGTTTTTTTCCAGATTTTTTTTTCCGGTTTTTTTTTTTTTTTTTTACCTTCCGCTGACCCTCGTTCTTTAAATGACGCTATCCCGAGGAGGACACCTAAAGGCGAGTCGTAATGGCCTCATCTTTGGCAAGCTCCTCCGGGTTTTTCCCAGATTTTTTTTTCGGTTTTTTTTTTTTTTTTTTATAAGTTCTGCTGACCCTCGTTCTTCAAATGACGCTATCCCGAGGAGGAGACCTAAAGGCTAGCCGTAATGGCCTCATCTTTGGCAAGCTCCTTCGGTTTTTTTCACAGTTCATTTTCCAGATTTTTTTTCCGGTTTTTTTTTATTTTTTTTTTATTTATTTTTTTTTTACCTTCCGCTGAATCTCGTTCTTTAAATGACGCTATCCCGAGGAGGACACCTAAAGGTGAGCCTTAATGGCCTCATCTTTGGCAAGCTCCTCCGATTTTTTTCACAGTTTTTTTCCAGATTTTTTTTTTCGGTTTTTTTTTTATTTTTTTATTTATTTATTATTTTTTTTACCTTCCGCTGAATCTCGTTCTTTAAATGACGCTATCCCGAGGAGGACACCTAAAGGTGAGCCTTAATGGCCTCATCTTTGGCAAGCTCCTCCGATTTTTTTCACAGTTTTTTTCCAGATTTTTTTTTCCGGTTTTTTTTTTTTTTTTTTTTTTTTTTTTACCTTCCGCTGACCCTCGTTCTTTAAATGACGCTATCCCGAGGAGGACACCTAAAGGTGAGCCGTAATGGCCTCATCTTTGGCAAGCTCCCCCGGTTTTTTCCCAGATTTTTTTTTCGGTTTTTTTTTTTTTTTTTTTTTTTTTTTTTTTTTTTATAAGTTCTGCTGACCCTCGTTCTTCAAATGACGCTATCCCGAGGAGGAGACCTAAAGGCTAGCCGTAATGGCCTCATCTTTGGCAAGCTCCTTCGGTTTTTTTCACAGTTCATTTTCCAGATTTTTTTTCCGGTTTTTTTTTATTTTTTTTTTATTTATTTTTTTTTTACCTTCCGCTGAATCTCGTTCTTTAAATGACGCTATCCCGAGGAGGACACCTAAAGGTGAGCCTTAATGGCCTCATCTTTGGCAAGCTCCTCCGATTTTTTTCACAGTTTTTTTCCAGATTTTTTTTTTCGGTTTTTTTTTTTTATTTTTTTATTTATTTATTATTTTTTTTACCTTCCGCTGAATCTCGTTCTTTAAATGACGCTATCCCGAGGAGGACACCTAAAGGTGAGCCTTAATGGCCTCATCTTTGGCAAGCTCCTCCGATTTTTTTCACAGTTTTTTTCCAGATTTTTTTTTCCGGTTTTTTTTTTTTTTTTTTTTTTTTTTTTTTTTTTTTTTTTTTTTTTTTTTTTTTTTAACCTTCCGCTGACCCTCGTTCTTTAAATGACGCTATCCCGAGGAGGACACCTAAAGGTGAGCCGTAATGGCCTCATCTTTGGCAAGCTCCCCCGGTTTTTTCCCAGATTTTTTTTTCGGTTTTTTTTTTTTTTTTTTTTTTTTTTTTTTTTTTTTATAAGTTCTGCTGACCCTCGTTCTTTAAATGACGCTATCCCGAGGAGGAGACCTAAAGGCGAGCCGTAATGGCCTCATCTTTGGCAAGCTCCTCCGGTTTTTTTCACAGTTCATTTTCCAGATTTTTTTTCCGGTTTTTTTTTATTTTTTTTTATTTATTTTTTTTTTACCTTCCGCTGAATCTCGTTCTTTAAATGACGCTATCCCGAGGAGGACACCTAAAGGTGAGCCTTAATGGCCTCATCTTTGGCAAGCTCCTCCGATTTTTTTCACAGTTTTTTTCCAGATTTTTTTTCCGGTTTTTTTTTTTATTATTACGTTCTGCTGACCCTCGATCTTTAAATGACGCTATCCCGAGGAGGACACCTAAAGGTGAGCCGTAATAGCCTCATCTTTGGCAAGCTCCTCCGGTTTTTTTCACAGTTTTTTTTCCATATTTTTTTTTCGGTTTTTTTTTTTTTTTTTTTTTTTACGTTCTGCTGAGCCTCGTTCTTTAAATGACGCTATCCCGAGGAGGACACCGAAAGGCTAGCCGTAATGACCTCATCTTTGGCAAGCTCCTCCGGTTTTTTTCACAATTTTATTGTCCAGATTTTTTTTCCGGTTTTTTTTTTTTTTTTTTTTTTTTTTTACCTTCCGCTGACCCTCGTTCTTTAAATGACGCTATCCCGAGGAGGACACCTAAAGGCGAGCCGTAATGACCTCATCTTTGGCAAGCTCCTCCGGTTTTTTTCACAGTTTTTTTCCAGATTTTTTTTTTCTTTTTTTTTTTTACGTTCTGCTGACCCTCGTTCTTTAAATGACGCTATCCCGAGGAGGACACCTAAAGGTGAGCCGTAATAGCCTCATCTTTGGCAAGCTCCTCCGGTTTTTTTTCACAGTTTTTTTTCCAGATTTTTTTTTCGATTTTTTTTTTTTTTAACGTTCTGCTGACCCTCGTTCTTTAAATGACGCTATCCCGAGGAGGACACCGAAAGGCGAGCCGTAATGGTCTCATCTTTGGCAAGCTCCTCCGGTTTTTTTCACAATTTTTTTCCAGATTTTTTTTCCGGTTTTTTTTCAGATTTTTTTTTCCGTTTTTTTTTTTTTTTTTACCATCCGCTGACCCTCGTTCTTTAAATGACGCTATCTCGAGGAGGACACCTAAAGGTGAGCCTTAATAGCCTCATCTTTGGCAAGCTCCTCCGGTTTTTTTCCAGATTTTTTTTTCCGTTTTTTTTTTTTTTTTTTTTTTTTTTTTTTTTTTTTTTTTTACCTTACGTTCTGCTGACCCTCGTTCTTTAAATGACGCTATCCCGAGGAGGACACCTAAAGGCGAGCCGTAATGGCCTCATCTTTGGCAAGCTCCTCCGGTTTTTTTCACAGTTTTTTTCCAGATTTTTTTTTTTTTTAACGTTCTGCTGACCCTCGTTCTTTAAATGACGTTATCCCGAGGAGGACACCTAAAGGTGAGCCGTAATGGCCTCATCTTTGGCAAGCTCCTCCAGTTTTTTTCACAGTTTATTTTCCAGATTTTTTTTCCGGTTTTTTTGTTTTTTTTTTTTGTATTTTTTTTATTTTACGTTCTGCTGACCCTCGTTCTTTAATTTACGCTATCCCGAGGAGGACACCTAAAGGCGAGCCGTAATGGCCTCATCTTTGGCAAGCTCCTCCGGTTTTTTTCACAGTTTTTTTCCAGATTTTTTTTCCGGTTTTTTTTTTTTTACGTTCTGCTGACCCTCGTTCTTTAAATGACGCTATCCCGAGGAGGACACTGAAAGGCGAGCCGTAATGGCCTCATCTTTGGCAAGCTCCTCCGGTTTTTTTCACAGTTTTATTTTCCAGATTTTTTTTCCGGTTTTTTTTTTTTTTTTTTTTTTAACCTTCCGCTGACCCTCGTTCTTTAAATGACGCTATCTCGAGGAGGACACCTAAAGGCGAGCCGTAATGGCCTCATCTTTGGCAAGCTCCTCCGGTTTTTTTCACAGTTTTTTTCCAGATTTTTTTTTTTTTTTTTTTTTAACGTTCTGCTGACCCTCGTTCTTTAAATGACGTTATCCCGAGGAGGACACCTAAAGGTGAGCCGTAATGGCCTCATCTTTGGCAAGCTCCTCCGGTTTTTTTCACAGTTTTTTTCCATATTTTTTTTCCGGTTTTTTTTTTTTTTTTTTTTTTTCACGTTCTGCTGACCCTCGTTCTTTAAATGACGTTATCCCGAGGAGGACACCTAAAGGTGAGCCGTAATGGCCTCATCTTTGGCAAGCTCCTCCGATTTTTTTACAGTTTTTTTCCAGATTTTTTTTTTCGGTTTTTTTTTATTTATTTATTTTTTTTTTTACCTTCCGCTGAATCTCGTTCTTTAAATGACGCTATCCCGAGGAGGACACCTAAAGGTGAGCCTTAATGGCCTCATCTTTGGCAAGCTCCTCCGATTTTTTTCACAGTTTTTTTCCAGATATTTTTTTCCGGTTTTTTTTTTTTTTTTTTTTTTTTTTTTTTTTTTAACCTTCCGCTGACCCTCGTTCTTTAAATGACGCTATCCCGAGGAGGACACCTAAAGGCGAGCCGTAATGGCCTCATCTTTGGCAAGCTCCTCCGGTTTTTTCCCAGATTTTTTTTTCGGTTTTTTTTTTTTTTTTTTTTTTTTTTTTTTTTTTATAAGTTCTGCTGACCCTCGTTCTTTAAATGACGCTATCCCGAGGAGGAGACCTAAAGGCAAGCCGTAATGGCCTCATCTTTGGCAAGCTCCTCCGGTTTTTTTCACAGTTCATTTTCCAGATTTTTTTTCCGGTTTTTTTTTATTTTTTTTTTATTTATTTTTTTTTTACCTTCCGCTGAATCTCGTTCTTTAAATGACGCTATCCCGAGGAGGACACCTAAAGGCGAGCCGTAATGGCCTCATCTTTGGCAAGCTCCTCCGGTTTTTTTCCAGATTTTTTTTCCATTTTTTTTTTTTTAAGTTCTGCTGACCCTCGTTCTTTAAATGACGCTATCCCGAGGAGGACACATAAAGGCGAGCCGTAATGGCCTCATCTTTGGCAAGCTCCTCCGGTTTTTTTCACAGTTTTTTTTCAGATTTTTTTTCCGTTTTTTTTTTTTAAAGTTCTGCTGACCCTCGTTCTTTAAATGACGCTATCCCGAGGAGGAGACCTAAAGGCGAGCCGTAATGGCCTCATCTTTGGCAAGCTCCTCCGGTTTTTTTCACAGTTCATTTTCCAGATTTTTTTTCCGGTTTTTTTTTATTTTTTTTTTATTTATTTTTTTTTTACCTTCCGCTGAATCTCGTTCTTTAAATGACGCTATCCCGAGGAGGACACCTAAAGGTGAGCCTTAATGGCCTCATCTTTGGCAAGCTCCTCCGATTTTTTTCACAGTTTTCTTCCAGATTTTTTTTTTCGGTTTTTTTATTTATTTATTTATTTATTTTTTTTTTTTTTTACCTTCCGCTGAATCTCGTTCTTTAAATGACGCTATCCAGAGGAGGACACCTAAAGGTGAGCCTTAATGGCCTCATCTTTGGCAAGCTCCTCCGATTTTTTTCACAGTTTTTTTCCAGATTTTTTTTTCCGGTTTTTTTTTTTTTTTTTTTTTTTTTTTTTTTTTTTTTTTTACCTTCCGCTGACCCTCGTTCTTTAAATGACGCTATCCCGAGGAGGACACCTAAAGGCGAGCCGTAATGGCCTCATCTTTGGCAAGCTCCTCCGGTTTTTTCCCAGATTTTTTTTTCGGTTTTTTTTTTTTTTTTTTTTTTTTTTTTTTTTTTTTATTATAAGTTCTGCTGACCCTCGTTCTTTAAATGACGCTATCCCGAGGAGGAGACCTAAAGGCGAGCCGTAATGGCCTCATCTTTGGCAAGCTCCTCCGGTTTTTTTCACAGTTCATTTTCCAGATTTTTTTTCCGGTTTTTTTTTATTTTTTTTTTATTTATTTTTTTTTTACCTTCCGCTGAATCTCGTTCTTTAAATGACGCTATCCCGAGGAGGACACCTAAAGGTGAGCCTTAATGGCCTCATCTTTGGCAAGCTCCTCCGATTTTTTTCACAGTTTTTTTCCAGATTTTTTTTCCGGTTTTTTTTTTTTTTTATTACGTTCTGCTGACCCTCGTTCTTTAAATGACGCTATCCCGAGGAGGACACCTAAAGGTGAGCCGTAATGGCCTCATCTTTGGCAAGCTCCTCCGGTTTTTTTCACAGTTTTATTTTCCAGATTTTTTTTCCGATTTTTTTTTTTTTTTTTTTTTTTTTTTTTTTTTTTACCTTCCGCTGACCCTCGTTCTTTAAATGACGCTATCCCGAGGAGGACACCTAAAGGCGAGCCGTAATGGCCTCATCTTTGGCAAGCTCCTCCGGTTTTTTCCCAGATTTTTTTTTCGGTTTTTTTTTTTTTTTTTTTTTTTTTTTTTTTTTTTTATAAGTTCTGCTGACCCTCGTTCTTTAAATGACGCTATCCCGAGGAGGAGACCTAAAGGCAAGCCGTAATGGCCTCATCTTTGGCAAGCTCCTCCGGTTTTTTTCACAGTTCATTTTCCAGATTTTTTTTCCGGTTTTTTTTTATTTTTTTTTATTTATTTTTTTTTTACCTTCCGCTGAATCTCGTTCTTTAAATGACGCTATCCCGAGGAGGACACCTAAAGGCGAGCCGTAATGGCCTCATCTTTGGCAAGCTCCTCCGGTTTTTTCCCAGATTTTTTTTTCGGTTTTTTTTTTTTTTTTTTTTTTTTTTTTATAAGTTCTGCTGACCCTCGTTCTTTAAATGACGCTATCCCGAGGAGGAGACCTAAAGGCGAGCCGTAATGGCCTCATCTTTGGCAAGCTCCTCCGGTTTTTTTCACAGTTCATTTTCCAGATTTTTTTTCCGGTTTTTTTTATTTTTTTTTTTATTTTTTATTTTTTTACCTTCCGCTGAATCTCGTTCTTTAAATGACGCTATCCCGAGGAGGACACCTAAAGGTGAGCCTTAATGGCCTCATCTTTGGCAAGCTCCTCCGATTTTTTTCACAGTTTTCTTCCAGATTTTTTTTTTCGGTTTTTTTATTTATTTATTTATTTATTTTTTTTTTTTTTTACCTTCCGCTGAATCTCGTTCTTTAAATGACGCTATCCAGAGGAGGACACCTAAAGGTGAGCCTTAATGGCCTCATCTTTGGCAAGCTCCTCCGATTTTTTTCACAGTTTTTTTTTCCGGTTTTTTTTTTTTTTTTTTTTTTTTTTTTTTTTTTTTTTTTTTTTTTTACCTTCCGCTGACCCTCGTTCTTTAAATGACGCTATCCCGAGGAGGACACCTAAAGGCGAGCCGTAATGGCCTCATCTTTGGCAAGCTCCTCCGGTTTTTTCCCAGATTTTTTTTTCGGTTTTTTTTTTTTTTTTTTTTTTTTTTATTATAAGTTCTGCTGACCCTCGTTCTTTAAATGACGCTATCCCGAGGAGGAGACCTAAAGGCGAGCCGTAATGGCCTCATCTTTGGCAAGCTCCTCCGGTTTTTTTCACAGTTCATTTTCCAGATTTTTTTTCCGGTTTTTTTTATTTTTTTTTATTTATTTTTTTTTTTACCTTCCGCTGAATCTCGTTCTTTAAATGACGCTATCCCGAGGAGGACACCTAAAGGTGAGCCTTAATGGCCTCATCTTTGGCAAGCTCCTCCGATTTTTTTCACAGTTTTTTTCCAGATTTTTTTTCCGGTTTTTTTTTTTTTTTATTACGTTCTGCTGACCCTCGTTCTTTAAATGACGCTATCCCGAGGAGGACACCTAAAGGTGAGCCGTAATGGCCTCATCTTTGGCAAGCTCCTCCGGTTTTTTTCACAGTTTTATTTTCCAGATTTTTTTTCCGATTTTTTTTTTTTTTTTTTTTTTTTTTTTTTAACCTTCCGCTGACCCTCGTTCTTTAAATGACGCTATCCCGAGGAGGACACCTAAAGGCGAGCCGTAATGGCCTCATCTTTGGCAAGCTCCTCCGGTTTTTTTCACAGTTTTTTTCCAGATTTTTTATTTCTTTTTTTTTTTTACGTTCTGCTGACCCTCGTTCTTTAAATGACGCTATCCCGAGGAGGACACCTAAAGGTGAGCCGTAATAGCCTCATCTTTGGCAAGCTCCTCCGGTTTTTTTTCACAGTTTTTTTTCCAGATTTTTTTTTCGATTTTTTTTTTTAACGTTCTGCTGACCCTCGTTCTTTAAATGACGCTATCCCGAGGAGGACACCGAAAGGCGAGCCGTAATGGTCTCATCTTTGGCAAGCTCCTCCGGTTTTTTTCACAATTTTTTTCCAGATTTTTTTTCCGGTTTTTTTCAGATTTTTTTTTCCGGTTTTTTTTTTTTTACCTTTCGCTGACCCTCGTTCTTTAAATGACGCTATCCCGAGGAGGACACCTAAAGGTGAGCCTTAATAGCCTCATCTTTGGCAAGATCCTCCGGTTTTTTTTCACAGTTTTTTTACAGATTTTTTTTTCCGGTTTTTTTTTTTTTTTTTTTTACGTTCTGCTGACCCTCGTTCTTTAAATGACGCTATCCCGAGGAGGACACTTAAAGGCGAGCCGTAATGGCCTCATCTTTGGCAAGCTCCTCCGGTTTTTTTCACAGTTTTTTTCCAGATTTTTTTTTTTTTTTTTTTTTTTTTACGTTCTGCTGACACTCGTTCTTTAAATGACGCTATCCCGAGGAGGACACCTAAAGGTGAGCCGTAATAGCCTCATCTTTGGCAAGCTCCTCCGGTTTTTTTTCACAGTTTTTTTTCCAGATTTTTTTCGATTTTTTTTTTTTTTTTAACGTTCTGCTGACCCTCGTTCTTTAAATGACGCTATCCCGAGGAGGACACCGAAAGGCGAGCCGTAATGGTCTCATCTTTGGCAAGCTCCTCCGGTTTTTTTCACAATTTTTTTCCAGATTTTTTTTTCGGTTTTTTTTCAGATTTTTTTTTTCGGTTTTTTTTTTTTTTACCTTCCGCTGACCCTCGTTCTTTAAATGACGCTATCCCGAGGAGGACACCTAAAGGTGAGCCTTAATAGCCTCATCTTTGGCAAGCTCCTCCGGATTTTTTTCACAGTTTTTTTCCAGATTTTTTTTTCCGGTTTTTTTTTTTTTTTTTTTTTTTTTTTTTTTTTATTTATTTACGTTCTGCTGACCCTCGTTCTTTAAATGACGCTATCCCGAGGAGGACACCCAAAGGTGAGCCGTAATAGCCTCATCTTTGGCAAGCTCCTCCGGTTTTTTTTCACAGTTTTTTTTCCAGATTTTTTTTTCGGTTTTTTTTTTTTTTTTTTTTTTTTTTTTTTTTTTTTTTTTTTTTTTTTTTTACGGTCTGCTGACCCTCGTTCTTTAAATGACGCTATCCCGAGGAGGACACCGAAAGGCGAGCCGTAATGGTCTCATCTTTGGCAAGCTCCTCCGGTTTTTTTCACAGTTTTTTTCCAGATTTTTTTTCCGGTTTTTTTTCAGATTTTTTTTTTCCGGTTATTTTTTATTTTTTATTTTTTTTACCTTCCGCTGACCCTCGTTCTTTAAATGACGCTATCCCGAGGAGGACACCTAAAGGTGAGCCTTAATAGCCTCATCTTTGGCAAGCTCCTCCGGTTTTTTTTCACAGTTTTTTTCCAGATTTCTTTTTCTGTTTTTTTTTTTATTTTTTATTTTACGTTCTGCTGACCCTCGTTCTTTAAATGACGCTATCCCGAGGAGGACACCGAAAGGCGAGCCGTAATGGCCTCATCTTTGGCAAGCTCCTCCGATTTTTTTCACAGTTTTTTTCCAGATTTTTTTTTTCGTTTTTTTTTTATTTTTTTTATTTATTTTTTTTTTACCTTCCGCTGAATCTCGTTCTTTAAATGACGCTATCCCGAGGAGGACACCTAAAGGTGAGCCTTAATGGCCTCATCTTTGGCAAGCTCCTCCGATTTTTTTCACAGTTATTTTCCAGATTTTTTTTTTTTTTTTTTTTTTTTTATTACCTTCCGCTGACCCTCGTTCTTTAAATGACGCTATCCCGAGGAGGACACCTAAAGGCGAGCCGTAATGGCCTCATCTTTGGCAAACTCCTCCGGTTTTTTTCACAATTTTTATTCCAGATTTTTTTTTCGGTTTTTTTTTTTTTTTTAACGTTCTTCTGACCCTCGTTCTTTAAATGACGCTATCCCGAGGAGGACACCTAAAGGCGAGCCGTAATGGCCTCATCTTTGGCAAGCTCCTCCGGTTTTTTCCCAGATTTTTTTTCGGTTTTTTTTTTTTTTTTTTTTTTTTTTTTTTTATAAGTTCTGCTGACCCTCGTTCTTTAAATGACGCTATCCCGAGGAGGAGACCTAAAGGCGAGCCGTAATGGCCTCATCTTTGGCAAGCTCCTCCGGTTTTTTTCACAGTTCATTTTCCAGATTTTTTTTCCGGTTTTTTTTTATTTTTTTTTTATTTATTTTTTTTTTACCTTCCGCTGAATCTCGTTCTTTAAATGACGCTATCCCGAGGAGGACACCTAAAGGTGAGCCTTAATGGCCTCATCTTTGGCAAGCTCCTCCGATTTTTTTCACAGTTTTTTTCCAGATTTTTTTTTTCGGTTTTTTTTTTATTTATTTATTTATTTATTTATTTTTTTACCTTCCGCTGAATCTCGTTCTTTAAATGACGCTATCCCGAGGAGGACACCTAAAGGTGAGCCTTAATGGCCTCATCTTTGGCAAGCTCCTCCGATTTTTTTCACAGTTTTTTTCCAGATTTTTTTTTCCGGTTTTTTTTTTTTTTTTTTTTTTTTTTTTTTTTTTTTTTTTTTTTACCTTCCGCTGACCCTCGTTCTTTAAATGACGCTATCCCGAGGAGGACACCTAAAGGCGAGCCGTAATGGCCTCATCTTTGGCAAGCTCCTCCGGTTTTTTCCCAGATTTTTTTTTCGGTTTTTTTTTTTTTTTTTTTTTTATTATAAGTTCTGCTGACCCTCGTTCTTTAAATGACGCTATCCCGAGGAGGAGACCTAAAGGCGAGCCGTAATGGCCTCATCTTTGGCAAGCTCCTCCGGTTTTTTTCACAGTTCATTTTCCAGATTTTTTTTCCGTTTTTTTTTTATTTTTTTTTTTTTTTACCTTCCGCTGAATCTCGTTCTTTAAATGACGCTATCCCGAGGAGGACACCTAAAGGTGAGCCTTAATGGCCTCATCTTTGGCAAGCTCCTCCGATTTTTTTCACAGTTTTTTTCCAGATTTTTTTTCCGGTTTTTTTTTTTTTTATTACGTTCTGCTGACCCTCGTTCTTTAAATGACGCTATCCCGAGGAGGACACCTAAAGGTGAGCCGTAATGGCCTCATCTTTGGCAAGCTCCTCCGGTTTTTTTCACAGTTTTATTTTCCAGATTTTTTTTCCGATTTTTTTTTTTTTTTTTTTTTTTTTTTTTTTTACCTTCCGCTGACCCTCGTTCTTTAAATGACGCTATCCCGAGGAGGACACCTAAAGGCGAGCCGTAATGGCCTCATCTTTGGCAAGCTCCTCCGGTTTTTTTCACAGTTTTTTTCCAGATTTTTTTTTTCTTTTTTTTTTTACGTTCTGCTGACCCTCGTTCTTTAAATGACGCTATCCCGAGGAGGACACCTAAAGGTGAGCCGTAATAGCCTCATCTTTGGCAAGCTCCTCCGGTTTTTTTTCACAGTTTTTTTTCCAGATTTTTTTTTCGATTTTTTTTTTTTAACGTTCTGCTGACCCTCGTTCTTTAAATGACGCTATCCCGAGGAGGACACCGAAAGGCGAGCCGTAATGTTCTCATCTTTGGCAAGCTCCTCCGGTTTTTTTCACAATTTT
>NC_142439.1:62412500-62422500 GCF_059453495.1 Arachis ipaensis | reverse complement strand
ACCCTCGATCTTTAAATTACGCTATCCCGAGGAGGACACCTAAAGGTGAGCCGTAATAGCCTCATCTTTGGCAAGCTCCTCCGATTTTTTTCACAGTTTTTTTTCCATATTTTTTTTTTCGGTTTTTTTTTTTTTTTTTTTTTTTTTTTTTTTTTTTTTTTTTTTTTTTTTTTTTTTTTTTTTTTTACGTTCTGCTGAGCCTCGTTCTTTAAATGACGCTATCCCGAGGAGGACACCGAAAGGCGAGCCGTAATGGCCTCATCTTTGGCAAGCTCCCCCGGTTTTTTTCACAGTTTTTTTCCAGATTTTTTTTTTCTTTTTTTTTTTTACGTTCTGCTGACCCTCGTTCTTTAAATGACGCTATCCCGAGGAGGACACCTAAAGGTGAGCCGTAATAGCCTCATCTTTGGCAAGCTCCTCCGGTTTTTTTCACAGTTTATTTTCCAGATTTTTTTCCGGTTTTTTTGTTTTTTTTTTTGTATTTTTTTTATTTTACGTTCTGCTCACCCTCGTTCTTTAATTTACGCTATCCCGAGGAGGACACCTAAAGGCGAGCCGTAATGGCCTCATCTTTGGCAAGCTCCTCCGGTTTTTTTCACAGTTTTTTTCCAGATTTTTTTTCGGGTTTTTTTTTTTTTTTTTTTTTTTTTTTTTTTTTTTTTTTTTTTTTTTTTTTTTTTTTTTACGTTCTGCTGACCCTCGTTCTTTAAATGACGCTATCCCGAGGAGGACACCGAAAGGCGAGCCGTAATGGCATCATCTTTGGCAAGCTCCTCCGGTTTTTTTCACAGTTTTATTTTCCAGATTTTTTTTCCGGTTTTTTTTTTTTTTTTTTTTTTTTTTTTTTTTTTTACCTTCCGCTGACCCTCGTTCTTTAAATGACGCTATCCCGAGGAGGACACCTAAAGGCGAGCCGTAATGGCCTCATCTTTGGCAAGCTCCTCCGGTTTTTTTCACAGTTTTTTTCCAGATTTTTTTTTTTTTTTTTTTTTTTACGTTCTGCTGACCCTCGTTCTTTAAATGACGCTATCCCGAGGAGGACACCTAAAGGTGAGCCGTAATAGCCTCATCTTTGGCAAGCTCCTCCGGTTTTTTTTCACAGTTTTTTTCCAGATTTTTTTCGATTTTTTTTGTTTTTTAACGTTCTGCTGACCCTCGTTCTTTAAATGACGCTATCCCGAGGAGGACACCGAAAGGCGAGCCGTAATGGTCTCATCTTTGGCAAGCTCCTCCGGTTTTTTTCACAATTTTTTTCCAGATTTTTTTTCCGGTTTTTTTTCAGATTTTTTTTTTCGGTTTTTTTTTTTTTTTAACCTTCCGCTGACCCTCGTTCTTTAAATGACGCTATCCCGAGGAGGACACCTAAAGGTGAGCCTTAATAGCCTCATCTTTGGCAAGCTCCTCCGGTTTTTTTTCACAGTTTTTTTCCAGATTTTTTTTCCGGTTTTTTTTTTTTTTTTTTTTTTTTTTTTTTTTTTACGTTCTGCTGACCCTCGTTCTTTAAATGACGCTATCCCGAGGAGGACACCTAAAGGTGAGCCGTAATAGCCTCATCTTTGGCAAGCTCCTCCGGTTTTTTTTCACAGTTTTTTTTCCAGATTTTTTTTTCGGTTTTTTTTTTCGGTTTTTTTTTTTTTTTTTTTTTTTTTTTTTTTTTTTTACGGTCTGCTGACCCTCGTTCTTTAAATGACGCTATCCCGAGGAGGACACCGAAAGGCGAGCCGTAATGGTCTCATCTTTGGCAAGCTCCTCCGGTTTTTTTCACAGTTTTTTTCCAGATTTTTTTTCCGGTTTTTTTTCAGATTTTTTTTTCCGGTTTTTTTTTTTTTTTTTTTACCTTCCGCTGACCCTCGTTCTTTAAATGACGCTATCCCGAGGAGGACACCTAAAGGTGAGCCTTAATAGCCTCATCTTTGGCAAGCTCCTCCGGTTTTTTTTCACAGTTTTTTTCCAGATTTCTTTTTCCGTTTTTTTTTTTTTTTTTATTTTACGTTCTGCTGACCCTCGTTCTTTAAATGACGCTATCCCGAGGAGGACACCGAAAGGCGAGCCGTAATGGCCTCATCTTTGGCAAGCTCCTCCGATTTTTTTCACAGTTTTTTTCCAGATTTTTTTTTTCGGTTTTTTTTTTATTTTTTATTTTTTTATTTTTTTTTTTTACCTTCCGCTGAATCTCGTTCTTTAAATGACGCTATCCCGAGGAGGACACCTAAAGGCGAGCCGTAATGACCTCATCTTTGGCAAGCTCCTCCGGTTTTTTTCACAGTTTTTTTCCAGATTTTTTTTTTCTTTTTTTTTTTACGTCCTGCTGACCCTCGTTCTTTAAATGACGCTATCCCGAGGAGGACACCTAAAGGTGAGCCGTAATAGCCTCATCTTTGGTAAGCTCCTCCGGTTTTTTTTCACAGTTTTTTTTTCCAGATTTTTTTTTCGATTTTTTTTTTTTAACGTTCTGCTGACCCTCGTTCTTTAAATGACGCTATCCCGAGGAGGACACCGAAAGGCGAGCCGTAATGGTCTCATCTTTGGCAAGCTCCTCCGGTTTTTTTCAAAATTTTTTTCCAGATTTTTTTCCGGTTTTTTTCAAATTTTTTTTTCCGGTTTTTTTTTTTTTTACCTTCCGCTGACCCTCGTTCTTTAAATGACGCTATCCCGAGGAGGACACCTAAAGGTGAGCCTTAATAGCCTCATCTTTGGCAAGCTCCTCCGGTTTTTTTTCACAGTTTTTTTACAGATTTTTTTTTCCGGTTTTTTTTTTTTTTTTTTTTTTTTTTTTTTTTTTTTTTTTTTTTTTTTTACGTTCTGCTGACCCTCGTTCTTTAAATGACGCTATCCCGAGGAGGACACCTAAAGGCGAGCCGTAATGGCCTCATCTTTGGCAAGCTCCTCCGGTTTTTTTCACAGTTTTTTTCCAGATTTTTTTTTTTTTTTTATCGTTCTGCTGACCCTCGTTCTTTAAATGACGTTATCCCGAGGAGGACACCTAAAGGTGAGCCGTAATGGCCTCATCTTTGGCAAGCTCCTCCGGTTTTTTTCACAGTTTATTTTCCAGATTTTTTTCCGGTTTTTTTGTTTTTTTTTTTTGTATTTTTTTTATTTTACGTTCTGCTCACCCTCGTTCTTTAATTTACGCTATCCCGAGGAGGACACCTAAAGGCGAGCCGTAATGGCCTCATCTTTGGCAAGCTCCTCCGGTTTTTTTCACAGTTTTTTTCCAGATTTTTTTCGGGTTTTTTTTTTTTTTTTTTTTTTTTTTTTTTTTTTTTTTTTTTTTTTTTTTTTTACGTTCTGCTGACCCTCGTTCTTTAAATGACGCTATCCCGAGGAGGACACCGAAAGGCGAGCCGTAATGGTCTCATCTTTGGCAAGCTCCTCTGGTTTTTTTCACAGTTTTTTTCCAGATTTTTTTTCCGGTTTTTTTTCAGATTTTTTTTTCCGGTTTTTTTTTTTTTTTTTTACCTTCCGCTGACCCTCGTTCTTTAAATGACGCTATCCCGAGGAGGACACCTAAAGGTGAGCCTTAATAGCCTCATCTTTGGCAAGCTCCTCCGGTTTTTTTTCACAGTTTTTTTCCAGATTTCTTTTTCCGTTTTTTTTTTTTTTTTTTTATTTTACGTTCTGCTGACCCTCGTTCTTTAAATGACGCTATCCCGAGGAGGACACCGAAAGGCGAGCCGTAATGGCCTCATCTTTGGCAAGCTCCTCCGATTTTTTTCACAGTTTTTTTCCAGATTTTTTTTTTCGGTTTTTTTTTTATTTTTTTTTTTTATTTTTTTTTTTTACCTTCCGCTGAATCTCGTTCTTTAAATGACGTTATCCCGAGGAGGACACCTAAAGGCGAGCCGTAATGACCTCATCTTTGGCAAGCTCCTCCGGTTTTTTTCACAGTTTTTTTCCAGATTTTTTTTTTCTTTTTTTTTTTACGTCCTGCTGACCCTCG
Source organism: Arachis ipaensis (assembly GCF_059453495.1). NCBI lineage: Eukaryota > Viridiplantae > Streptophyta > Magnoliopsida > Fabales > Fabaceae > Arachis > Arachis ipaensis. The sequence continues at coordinate 62,418,560 of NC_142439.1, read as the reverse complement.
TTCTTTAAATGACGCTATCCCGAGGAGGACACCTAAAGGTGAGCCGTAATAGCCTCATCTTTGGCAAGCTCCTCCGGTTTTTTTTCACAGTTTTTTTTTCCAGATTTTTTTTTCGATTTTTTTTTTTTAACGTTCTGCTGACCCTCGTTCTTTAAATGACGCTATCCCGAGGAGGACACCGAAAGGCGAGCCGTAATGGTCTCATCTTTGGCAAGCTCCTCCGGTTTTTTTCAAAATTTTTTTCCAGATTTTTTTCCGGTTTTTTTCAAATTTTTTTTTCCGGTTTTTTTTTTTTTTACCTTCCGCTGACCCTCGTTCTTTAAATGACGCTATCCCGAGGAGGACACCTAAAGGTGAGCCTTAATAGCCTCATCTTTGGCAAGCTCCTCCGGTTTTTTTTCACAGTTTTTTTACAGATTTTTTTTTCCGGTTTTTTTTTTTTTTTTTTTTTTTTTTTTTTTTTTTTTTTTTTTACGTTCTGCTGACCCTCGTTCTTTAAATGACGCTATCCCGAGGAGGACACCTAAAGGCGAGCCGTAATGGCCTCATCTTTGGCAAGCTCCTCCGGTTTTTTTCACAGTTTTTTCCAGATTTTTTTTTTTTTTTTATCGTTCTGCTGACCCTCGTTCTTTAAATGACGTTATCCCGAGGAGGACACCTAAAGGTGAGCCGTAATGGCCTCATCTTTGGCAAGCTCCTCCGGTTTTTTTCACAGTTTATTTTCCAGATTTTTTTCCGGTTTTTTTGTTTTTTTTTTTGTATTTTTTTTATTTTACGTTCTGCTCACCCTCGTTCTTTAATTTACGCTATCCCGAGGAGGACACCTAAAGGCGAGCCGTAATGGCCTCATCTTTGGCAAGCTCCTCCGGTTTTTTTCACAGTTTTTTTCCAGATTTTTTTTCGGGTTTTTTTTTTTTTTTTTTTTTTTTTTTTTTTTTTTTTTTTTTTTTTTTTTTTTTTTTTTTTTTTTTACCTTCCGCTGACCCTCGTTCTTTAAATGACGCTATCCCGAGGAGGACACCTAAAGGCGAGCCGTAATGGCCTCATCTTTGGCAAGCTCCTCCGGTTTTTTTCACAGTTTTTTTCCAGATTTTTTTTTTTTTTTTTTTTTTTTTTTACGTTCTGCTGACCCTCGTTCTTTAAATGACGCTATCCCGAGGAGGACACCTAAAGGTGAGCCGTAATAGCCTCATCTTTGGCAAGCTCCTCCGGTTTTTTTTCACAGTTTTTTTCCAGATTTTTTTCGATTTTTTTTTTTTTAACGTTGTGCTGACCCTCGTTCTTTAAATGACGCTATCCCGAGGAGGACACCGAAAGGCGAGCCGTAATGGTCTCATCTTTGGCAAGCTCCTCCGGTTTTTTTCACAATTTTTTTCCAGATTTTTTTTCCGGTTTTTTTTCAGATTTTTTTTTTCGGTTTTTTTTTTTTTTTTACCTTCCGCTGACCCTCGTTCTTTAAATGACGCTATCCCGAGGAGGACACCTAAAGGTGAGCCTTAATAGCCTCATCTTTGGCAAGCTCCTCCGGTTTTTTTTCACAGTTTTTTTCCAGATTTTTTTTCCGGTTTTTTTTTTTTTTTTTTTTTTTTTTTTTTTTTTTTTTTTTTTTTTTTTTTTTTTTTTACGTTCTGCTGACCCTCGTTCTTTAAATGACGCTATCCCGAGGAGGACACCGAAAGGCGAGCCGTAATGGTCTCATCTTTGGCAAGCTCCTCCGGTTTTTTTCACAGTTTTTTTCCAGATTTTTTTTCCGGTTTTTTTTCAGATTTTTTTTTCCGGTTTTTTTTTTTTTTTTTTACCTTCCGCTGACCCTCGTTCTTTAAATGACGCTATCCCGAGGAGGACACCTAAAGGTGAGCCTTAATAGCCTCATCTTTGGCAAGCTCCTCCGGTTTTTTTTCACAGTTTTTTTCCAGATTTCTTTTTCCGTTTTTTTTTTTTTTTTTATTTTACGTTCTGCTGACCCTCGTTCTTTAAATGACGCTATCCCGAGGAGGACACCGAAAGGCGAGCCGTAATGGCCTCATCTTTGGCAAGCTCCTCCGATTTTTTTCACAGTTTTTTTCCAGATTTTTTTTTTCGGTTTTTTTTTTATTTTTTTTTTTTTTATTTTTTTTTTTTACCTTCCGCTGAATCTCGTTCTTTAAATGACGCTATCCCGAGGAGGACACCTAAAGGCGAGCCGTAATGACCTCATCTTTGGCAAGCTCCTCCGGTTTTTTTCACAGTTTTTTTCCAGATTTTTTTTTTCTTTTTTTTTTTACGTCCTGCTGACCCTCGTTCTTTAAATGACGCTATCCCGAGGAGGACACCTAAAGGTGAGCCGTAATAGCCTCATCTTTGGCAAGCTCCTCCGGTTTTTTTTCACAGTTTTTTTTCCAGATTTTTTTTTCGATTTTTTTTTTTTTTTAACGTTCTGCTGACCCTCGTTCTTTAAATGACGCTATCCCGAGGAGGACACCGAAAGGCGAGCCGTAATGGTCTCATCTTTGGCAAGCTCCTCCGGTTTTTTTCACAATTTTTTTCCAGATTTTTTTTCCGGTTTTTTTTCAGATTTTTTTTTTCCGGTTTTTTTTTTTTTTTTTACCTTCCGCTGACCCTCGTTCTTTAAATGACGCTATCTCGAGGAGGACACCTAAAGGTGAGCCTTAATAGCCTCATCTTTGGCAAGCTCCTCCGGTTTTTTTCCAGATTTTTTTTTCCGGTTTTTTTTTTTTTTTTTTTTTTACCTTACGTTCTGCTGACCCTCGTTCTTTAAATGACGCTATCCCGAGGAGGACACCTAAAGGCGAGCCGTAATGGCCTCATCTTTGGCAAGCTCCTCCGGTTTTTTTCACAGTTTTTTTCCAGATTTTTTTTTTTTAACGTTCTGCTGACCCTCGTTCTTTAAATGACGTTATCCCGAGGAGGACACCTAAAGGTGAGCCGTAATGGCCTCATCTTTGGCAAGCTCCTCCGGTTTTTTTCACAGTTTATTTTCCAGATTTTTTTTCCGGTTTTTTTGTTTTTTTTTTTGTATTTTTTTTATTTTACGTTCTGCTGACCCTCGTTCTTTAATTTACGCTATCCCGAGGAAGACACCTAAAGGCGAGCCGTAATGGCCTCATCTTTGGCAAGCTCCTCCGGTTTTTTTCACAGTTTTTTTCCAGATTTTTTTTCCGTTTTTTTTTTTTTTACGTTTTGCTGACCCTCGTTCTTTAAATGACGTTATCCCGAGGAGGACACTGAAAGGCGAGCCGTAATGGCCTCATCTTTGGCAAGCTCCTCCGGTTTTTTTCACAGTTTTATTTTCCAGATTTTTTTTTCCGGTTTTTTTTTTTTTTTTTTTTTTTTTTTTTTTTTTTTTTTTTACCTTCCGCTGACCCTCGTTCTTTAAATGACGCTATCCCGAGGAGGACACCTAAAGGCGAGCCGTAATGGCCTCATCTTTGGCAAGCTCCTCCGGTTTTTTTCACAGTTTTTTTCCAGATTTTTTTTTTTTTTTTTTAACGTTCTGCTGACCCTCGTTCTTTAAATGACGTTATCCCGAGGAGGACACCTAAAGGTGAGCCGTAATGGCCTCATCTTTGGCAAGCTCCTCCGGTTTTTTTCACAGTTTTTTTCCAGATTTTTTTTTCCGGTTTTTTTTTTTTTTTTTTTTTTTTTTTTTTTTTTTTTTTTTTTTTTTTTTTTTTTTTTTTTTTTTTTTTTTTTTTTTACGTTCTGCTGACCCTCGTTCTTTAAATGACGTTATCCCGAGGAGGACACCTAAAGGTGAGCCGTAATGGCCTCATCTTTGGCAAGCTCCTCCGATTTTTTTCACAGTTTTTTTCCAGATTTTTTTTTTTCGCTTTTTTTTTTATTTATTTATTTTTTTTTTTACCTTCCGCTGAATCTCGTTCTTTAAATGACGCTATCCCGAGGAGGACACCTAAAGGTGAGCCTTAATGGCCTCATCTTTGGCAAGCTCCTCCGATTTTTTTCACAGTTTTTTTCCAGATTTTTTTTCCGGTTTTTTTTTTTTTTTTTTATTACGTTCTGCTGACCCTCGATCTTTAAATTACGCTATCCCGAGGAGGACACCTAAAGGTGAGCCGTAATAGCCTCATCTTTGGCAAGCTCCTCCGATTTTTTTCACAGTTTTTTTTCCATATTTTTTTTTTCGGTTTTTTTTTTTTTTTTTTTTTTTTTTTTTTTTTTTTTTTTTTTTTACGTTCTGCTGAGCCTCGTTCTTTAAATGACGCTATCCCGAGGAGGACACCGAAAGGCGAGCCGTAATGGCCTCATCTTTGGCAAGCTCCCCCGGTTTTTTTCACAGTTTTTTTCCAGATTTTTTTTTCTTTTTTTTTTTTACGTTCTGCTGACCCTCGTTCTTTAAATGACGCTATCCCGAGGAGGACACCTAAAGGTGAGCCGTAATAGCCTCATCTTTGGCAAGCTCCTCCGGTTTTTTTTCACAGTTTTTTTTCCAGATTTTTTTCGATTTTTTTTTTTTTTAACGTTCTGCTGACCCTCGTTCTTTAAATGACGCTATCCCGAGGAGGACACCGAAAGGCGAGCCGTAATGGTCTCATCTTTGGCAAGCTCCTCCGGTTTTTTTCACAATTTTTTTCCAGATTTTTTTTCCGGTTTTTTTTCAGATTTTTTTTTTCGGTTTTTTTTTTTTTTTACCTTCCGCTGACCCTCGTTCTTTAAATGACGCTATCCCGAGGAGGACACCTAAAGGTGAGCCTTAATAGCCTCATCTTTGGCAAGCTCCTCCGGTTTTTTTTCACAGTTTTTTTACAGATTTTTTTTTCCGGTTTTTTTTTTTTTTTTTTTTTTTACGTTCTGCTGACCCTCGTTCTTTAAATGACGCTATCCCGAGGAGGACACCTAAAGGCGAGCCGTAATGGCCTCATCTTTGGCAAGCTCCTCCGGTTTTTTTCACAGTTTTTTTCCAGATTTTTTTTTTTTTATCGTTCTGCTGACCCTCGTTCTTTAAATGACGTTATCCCGAGGAGGACACCTAAAGGTGAGCCGTAATGGCCTCATCTTTGGCAAGCTCCTCCGGTTTTTTTCACAGTTTATTTTCCAGATTTTTTTCCGGTTTTTTTGTTTTTTTTTTTTTTTGTATTTTTTTTATTTTACGTTCTGCTCACCCTCGTTCTTTAATTTACGCAATCCCGAGGAGGACACCTAAAGGCGAGCCGTAATGGCCTCATCTTTGGCAAGCTCCTCCGGTTTTTTTCACAGTTTTTTTCAAGATTTTTTTCGGGTTTTTTTTTTTTTTTTTTTTTTTTTTACGTTCTGCTGACCCTCGTTCTTTAAATGACGCTATCCCGAGGAGGACACCGAAAGGCGAGCCGTAATGGCATCATCTTTGGCAAGCTCCTCCGGTTTTTTTCACAGTTTTATTTTCCAGATTTTTTTTCCGGTTTTTTTTTTTTTTTTTTTTTTTTTTTTTTTTTTTTTTTTTTTTTTTTTTTTTTTTTTTTTTACCTTCCGCTGACCCTCGTTCTTTAAATGACGCTATCCCGAGGAGGACACCTAAAGGCGAGCCGTAATGGCCTCATCTTTGGCAAGCTCCTCCGGTTTTTTTCACAGTTTTTTTCCAGATTTTTTTTTTTTTTTTTTTTTTTTTTTTTTTTTTTTTTTTTTACGTTCTGCTGACCCTCGTTCTTTAAATGACGCTATCCCGAGGAGGACACCTAAAGGTGAGCCGTAATAGCCTCATCTTTGGCAAGCTCCTCCGGTTTTTTTTCACAGTTTTTTTTCCAGATTTTTTTCGATTTTTTTTTTTTTTTTTAACGTTCTGCTGACCCTCGTTCTTTAAATGACGCTATCCCGAGGAGGACACCGAAAGGCGAGCCGTAATGGTCTCATCTTTGGCAAGCTCCTCCGGTTTTTTTCACAATTTTTTTCCAGATTTTTTTTCCGGTTTTTTTTCAGATTTTTTTTTTCGGTTTTTTTTTTTTTACCTTCCGCTGACCCTCGTTCTTTAAATGACGCTATCCCGAGGAGGACACCTAAAGGTGAGCCTTAACAGCCTCATCTTTGGCAAGCTCCTCCGGTTTTTTTTCACAGTTTTTTTCCAGATTT
>NC_142439.1:62387500-62402500 GCF_059453495.1 Arachis ipaensis | reverse complement strand
TTTTTTTTTTAACCTTCCGCTGACCCTCGTTCTTTAAATGACGCTATCCCGAGGAGGACACCTAAAGGCGAGCCGTAATGGCCTCATCTTTGGCAAGCTCCTCCGGTTTTTTTCACAGTTTTTTTTTTCACAGTTTTTTTCCAGTTTTTTTCCAGATTTTTTTTTCCGGTTTTTTTTCTTTTTTTTTTTTTTTTTTTTTTTTTTTTTTTTTTTTTTACGTTCTGCTGACCCTCGTTCTTTAAATGACGTTATCCCGAGGAGGACACCTAAAGGTGAGCCGTAATGGCCTCATCTTTGGCAAGCTCCTCCGATTTTTTTCACAGTTTTTTTCCAGATTTTTTTTTTCGCTTTTTTTTTTATTTATTTATTTTTTTTTTACCTTCCGCTGAATCTCGTTCTTTAAATGACGCTATCCCGAGGAGAACACCTAAAGGTGAGCCTTAATGGCCTCATCTTTGGCAAGCTCCTCCGATTTTTTTCACAGTTTTTTTCCAGATTTTTTTTCCGGTTTTTTTTTTTTTTTTTTTTTTTTTTTTTTTTTTTTTTTTTTTTTTTTTAACCTTCCGCTGACCCTCGTTCTTTAAATGACGCTATCCCGAGGAGGACACCTAAAGGCGAGCCGTAATGGCCTCATCTTTGGCAAGCTCCTCCGGTTTTTTTCCAGATTTTTTTTCCGGTTTTTTTTCAGATTTTTTTTTCCGGTTTTTTTTTTTTTTTTTTTACCTTCCGCTGACCCTCGTTCTTTAAATGACGCTATCCCGAGGAGGACACCTAAAGGTGAGCCTTAATAGCCTCATCTTTGGCAAGCTCCTCCGGTTTTTTTTCACAGTTTTTTTCCAGATTTCTTTTTCCGTTTTTTTTTTTTTTTTTTATTTTACGTTCTACTGACCCTCGTTCTTTAAATGACGCTATCCCGAGGAGGACACCGAAAGGCGAGCCGTAATGGCCTCATCTTTGGCAAGCTCCTCCGATTTTTTTCACAGTTTTTTTCCAGATTTTTTTTCCGGTTTTTTTTTTATTTTTTATTTATTTATTTTTTTTTTTTACCTTCCGCTGAATCTCGTTCTTTAAATGACGCTATCCCGAGGAGGACACCTAAAGGTGAGCCTTAATGGCCTCATCTTTGGCAAGCTCCTCCGATTTTTTTCACAGTTATTTTCCAGATTTTTTTTTCCGGTTTTTTTTTTTTTTTTTTTTTTTTTTTTTTTTTTTTTTTTTTTTTACCTTCCGCTGACCCTCGTTCTTTAAATGACGCTATCCCGAGGAGGACACCTAAAGGCGAGCCGTAATGGCCTCATCTTTGGCAAGCTCCTCCGGTTTTTTTCACAGTTTTATTCCAGATTTTTTTTTCGTTTTTTTTTTTTTAACGTTCTTCTGACCCTCGTTCTTTAAATGACGCTATCCCGAGGAGGACACCTAAAGGCGAGCCATAATGGCCTCATCTTTGGCAAGCTCCTCCGGTTTTTTTCCAGATTTTTTTTTCGGTTTTTTTTTTTTTTTTTTTTTTTTTTTTCTGCTGACCCTCGTTCTTTAAATGACGCTATCCCGAGGAGGAGACCTAAAGGCGAGCCGTAATGACCTCATCTTTGGCAAGTTCCTCCGGTTTTTTTCACAGTTTATTTTCCAGATTTTTTTTTTCCGGTTTTTTTTTATTTATTTTTTTTTTTACCTTCCGCTGAATCTCGTTCTTTAAATGACGCTATCCCGAGGAGGACACCTAAAGGTGAGCCTTAATGGCCTCATCTTTGGCAAGCTCCTCCGATTTTTTTCACAGTTTTTTTCCAGATTTTTTTTCGGGTTTTCTTTTTTTTTTTTTTTTTTTTTTTATACGTTCTGCTGACCCTCGTTCTTTAAATGACGCTATCCCGAGGAGGACACCTAAAGGCGAGCCGTAATGGCCTCATCTTTGGCAAGCTCCTCCGATTTTTTTCACAGTTTTTTTTCCATTTTTTTTTTTTTTTTTATACGTTCTGCTAAGCCTCGTTCTTTAAATGACGCTATCCCGAGGAGGACACCGAAAGGCGAGCCGTAATGGCCTCATCTTTGGCAAGCTCCTCCGGTTTTTTTCACAGTTTTATTTTCCAGATTTTTTTTCCGGTTTTTTTTTTTTTTTTTTTTTTTTTTTTTTTTTTTTTTTTTTTTTTTTTTTTTTTTTTTTTTTAGCTTCCGCTGACCCTCGTTCTTTAAATGACGCTATCCCGAGGAGGACACCTAAAGGCGAGCCGTAATGGCCTCATCTTTGGCAAGCTCCTCCGGTTTTTTTCACAGTTTTTTTCCATTTTTTTTTTTCGATTTTTTTTTTTTTAACGTTCTGCTGACCCTCGTTCTTTAAATGACGCTATCCCGAGGAGGACACCGAAAGGCGAGCCGTAATGGTCTCATCTTTGGCAAGCTCCTCCGGTTTTTTTCACAATTTTTTTCCAGATTTTTTTTTCCGATTTTTTTTCAGATTTTTTTTCCGGTTTTTTTTTTTTTTTTTTTTTTTACCTTCCGCTGACCCTCGTTCTTTAAATGACGCTATCCCGAGGAGGACACCTAAAGGTGAGCCTAAATAGCCTCATCTTTGGCAAGCTCCTCCGGTTTTTTTTCACAGTTTTTTTCCTGATTTTTTTTTCCGTTTTTTTTTTTTTTTTTTTTTTTTTTTTTTTTTTTTTACGTTCTGCTGACCCTCGTTCTTTAAATGACGCTATCTCGAGGAGGACACCGAAAGGCGAGCCGTAATGGCCTCATCTTTGGCAAGCTCCTCCGATTTTTTTCACAGTTTTTTTCCAGATTTTTTTTTTTTTTTTTACCTTCCGCTGACCCTCGTTCTTTAAATGACGCTATCCCGAGGAGGACACCTAAAGGTGAGCCTTAATGGCCTCTTCTTTGGCAAGCTCCTCCGATTTTTTTCACAATTTTTTTCCAGATTTTTTTTTCCGGTTTTTTTATTTTTTTTTTATTTTTTTATTTTTTTATTTTTTTATTTTTTTTTTTACCTTCCGCTGACCCTCGTTCTTTAAATGACGCTATCCCGAGGAGGACACCTAAAGGCGAGCCGTAATGGCCTCATCTTTGGCAAGCTCCTCCGGTTTTTTTCACAGTTTTTTTCCAGATTTTTTTTTTCTTTTTTTTCTTTTTTTTTTTTACGTTCTGCTGACCCTCGTTCTTTAAATGACGCTATCCCGAGGAGGACACCCAAAGGTGAGCCGTAATAGCCTCATCTTTGGCAAGCTCCTCCGGTTTTTTTTCACAGTTTTTTTTCGAGATTTTTTTTTCGTTTTTTTTTTTTTTTATAACGTTCTGCTGACCCTCGTTCTTTAAATAACGCTATCCCGAGGAGGACACCGAAAGGCGAGCCGTAATGGTCTCATCTTTGGCAAGCTCCTCCGGTTTTTTTCACATTTTTTTTCCAGATTTTTTTTCCGGTTTTTTTTCATATTTTTTTTTCCGGTTTTTTTTTTTTTTTTTTTACCTTCCGCTGACCCTCGTTCTTTAAATGACGCTATCCCGAGGAGGACACCTAAAGGTGAGCCTTAATAGCCTCATCTTTGGCAAGCTCCTCCGGTTTTTTTTCACAGTTTTTTTCCAGATTTTTTTTCCGGTTTTTTTTTTTTTTTTTACGTTCTGCTGACCCTCGTTCTTTAAATGACGCTATCCCGAGGAGGACACCTAAAGGCGAGCCGTAATGGCCTCATCTTTGGCAAGCTCCTCCGGTTTTTTTCACAGTTTTTTTCGCGATTTTTTTTTTTTTTAACGTTCTGCTGAATCTCGTTCTTTAAATGACGCTATCCCGAGGAGGACACCTAAAGGCGAGCCGTAATGGCCTCATCTTTGGCAAGCTCCTCCGGTTTTTTTCACAGTTTATTTTCCAGATTTTTTTCCGGTTTTTTTGTTTTTTTTTGTTTTTATTTTACGTTCTGCTGACCCTCGTTCTTTAAATTACGCTATCCCGAAGAGGACACCTAAAGGCGAGCCGTAATGGCCTCATCTTTGGCAAGCTCCTCCGGTTTTTTTCACAGTTTTTTCCAGATTTTTTTTTCCGATTATTTATTTTTTATTTTTATTTTATTTTATTTATTTTTTTTTTATTACGTTCTGCTGACCCTCGTTCTTTAAATGACGCTATCCCGAGGAGGACACCGAAAGGCGAGCCGTAATGGTCTCATCTTTGGCAAGCTCCTCCGGTTTTTTTCACAGTTTTTTTCCAGATTTTTTTCCGGTTTTTTTTCAGATTTTTTTTTCCGGTTTTTTTTTTTTTTTTTTCCTTCCGCTGACCCTCGTTCTTTAAATGACGCTATCCCGAGGAGGACACCTAAAGGTGAGCCTTAATAGCCTCATCTTTGGCAAGCTCCTCCGATTTTTTTTCACAGTTTTTTTCCAGATTTTTTTTTCCGGTTTTTTTTTTTTTTTTTTTTTACGTTCTGCAGACCCTCGTTCTTTAAATGACGCTATCCCGAGGAGGACACCTAAAGGCGAGCCGTAATGGCCTCATCTTTGGCAAGCTCCTCCGGTTTTTTTCACAGTTTTTTTCCAGATTTTTTTTTTTTTTTTTTTAACGTTCTGCTGACCCTCGTTCTTTAAATGACGTTATCCCGAGGAGGACACCTAAAGGTGAGCCGTAATGGCCTCATCTTTGGCAAGCTCCTCCGGTTTTTTTCACAGTTTATTTTCCAGATTTTTTTTCCGGTTTTTTTTGTTTTTTTTTTTTTGTATTTTTTTTATTTTACGTTCTGCTGACCCTCGTTCTTTAATTTACGCTATCCCGAGGAGGACACCTAAAGGCGAGCCGTAATGGCCTCATCTTTGGCAAGCTCCTCCGGTTTTTTTCACAGTTTTTTTCCAGATTTTTTTTTTTTTTTTTTTACGTTCTGCTGACCCTCGTTCTTTAAATGACGCTATCCCGAGGAGGACACCGAAAGGCGAGCCGTAATGGCCTCATCTTTGGCAAGCTCCTCCGATTTTTTTCACAGTTTTTTTCCAGATTTTTTTTTCCGGTTTTTTTTTTTTTTTTATTTATTTTTTTTTTACCTTCCGCTGAATCTCGTTCTTTAAATGACGCTATCCCGAGGAGGACACCTAAAGGTGAGCCTTAATGGCCTCATCTTTGGCAAGCTCCTCCGATTTTTTTCACAGTTTTTTTCCAGATTTTTTTTTTCCGGTTTTTTTTTTTTTTTTTTTTACCTTCCGCTGACCCTCGTTCTTTAAATGACGCTATCCCGAGGAGGACACCTAAAGGCGAGCCGTAATGGCCTCATCTTTGGCAAGCTCCTCCGGCTTTTTTCACAGTTTTATTCCAGATTTTTTTTTCGGTTTTTTTTTTTTTTTTTTTTTTTTTTTTTTTTAACGTTCTGCTGACCCTCGTTCTTTAAATGACGCTATCCCGAGGAGGACACCTAAAGGCGAGCCGTAATGGCCTCATCTTTGGCAAGCTCCTCCGGTTTTTTTCACAGTTTTATTCCAGATTTTTTTTTCGGTTTTTTTTTTTTTTTTTTAAGTTCTGCTGACCCTCGTTCTTTAAATGACGCTATCCCGAGGAGGAGACCTAAAGGCGAGCCGTAATGGCCTCATCTTTGGCAAGCTCCTCCGGTTTTTTTCACAGTTTATTTTCCAGATTTTTTTTTCCGGTTTTTTTTTATTTTTTTTTTACCTTCCGCTGAATCTCGTTCTTTAAATGACGCTATCCCGAGGAGGACACCTAAAGGTGAGCCTTAATGGCCTCATCTTTGGCAAGCTCCTCCGATTTTTTTCACAGTTTTTTTCCAGATTTTTTTTCCGGTTTTTTTTTTTTTTTTTTTTTTTATTTACGTTCTGCTGACCCTCGATCTTTAAATGACGCTATCCCGAGGAGGACACCTAAAGGTGAGCCGTAATAGCCTCATCTTTGGCAAGCTCCTCCGGTTTTTTTCACAGTTTTTTTTCCATATTTTTTTTTTTGATTTTTTTTTTTTTTTTTTAACGTTCTGCTGAGCCTCGTTCTTTAAATGACGCTATCCCGAGGAGGACACCGAAAGGCGAGCCGTAATGGCCTCATCTTTGGCAAGCTCCTCCGGCTTTTTTCACAGTTTTATTTTCCAGATTTTTTTTCCGGTTTTTTTTTTTTTTTTTTTTTTTTTTTTTTTTTTAACCTTCCGCTGACCCTCGTTCTTTAAATGACGCTATCCCGAGGAGGACACCTAAAGGCGAGCCGTAATGGCCTCATCTTTGGCAAGCTCCTCCGGTTTTTTTCACAGTTTTTTTCCAGATTTTTTTTTTTTTTTTTTTAGGTTCTGCTGACCCTCGTTCTTTAAATGTCGCTATCCCGAGGAGGACACCTAAAGGTGAGCCGTAATAGCCTCATCTTTGGCAAGCTCCTACGATTTTTTTTCACAGTTTTTTTTCCAGATTTTTTTTTCGATTTTTTTTTTTAACGTTCTGCTGACCCTCGTTCTTTAAATGACGCTATCCCGAGGAGGACACCGAAAGGCGAGCCGTAATGGTCTCATCTTTGGCAAGCTCCTCCGGTTTTTTTCACAATTTTTTTCCAGATTTTTTTTCCGGTTTTTTTTCAGATTTTTTTTTCCGGTTTTTTTTTTTTTTTTTTTTTAACCTTCCGCTGACCCTCGTTCTTTAAATGACGCTATCCCGAGGAGGACACCTAAAGGTGAGCCTTAATAGCCTCATCTTTGGCAAGCTCCTCTGGTTTTTTTTCACAGTTTTTTTCCAGATTTTTTTTTCCGATTTTTTTTTTTTTTTTTTTTTTTACGTTCTGCTGACCCTCGTTCTTTAAATGACGCAATCCCGAGGAGGACACCGAAAGGCGAGCCGTAATGGTCTCATCTTTGGCAAGCTCCTCCGGTTTTTTTCACAGTTTTTTTCCAGATTTTTTTTCCGGTTTTTTTTCAGATTTTTTTTTCCGGTTTTTTTTTTTTTTTTTTTACCTTCCGCTGACCCTCGTTCTTTAAATGATGACGCTATCCCGAGGAGGACACCTAAAGGTGAGCCTTAATAGCCTCATCTTTGGCAAGCTCCTCCGATTTTTTTTCACAGTTTTTTTCCAGATTTTTTTTCCGGTTTTTTTTTTTTTTTTTTTTTTTTTTTTTTTTTTTTTAACCTTCCGCTGACCCTCGTTCTTTAAATGACGCTATCCCGAGGAGGACACCTAAAGGCGAGCCGTAATGGCCTCATCTTTGGCAAGCTCCTCCGGTTTTTTTCACAGTTTTTTTCCAGATTTTTTTTTTTTTTTTAACGTTCTGCTGACCCTCGTTCTTTAAATGACGTTATCCCGAGGAGGACACCTAAAGGTGAGCCGTAATGGCCTCATCTTTGGCAAGCTCCTCCGGTTTTTTTCACAGTTTATTTTCCAGATTTTTTTTCCGGTTTTTTTTGTTTTTTTTTTTTGTATTTTTTTTATTTTACGTTCTGCTGACCCTCGTTCTTTAATTTACGCTATCCCGAGGAGGACACCTAAAGGCGAGCCGTAATGGCCTCATCTTTGGCAAGCTCCTCCGGTTTTTTTCACAGTTTATTTTCCAGATTTTTTTCCGGTTTTTTTGTTTTTTTTTTGTTTTTTTTTATTTTACGTTCTGCTGACCCTCGTTCTTTAAATTACGCTATCCCGAGGAGGACACCTAAAGGCGAGCTGTAATGGCCTCATCTTTGGCAAGCTCCTCCGGTTTTTTTCACAGTTTTTTTCCAGATTTTTTTTCCGGTTTTTTTTTTTTTTTTTTTTTTTACGTTCTGCTGACCCTCGTTCTTTAAATGACGCTATCCCGAGGAGGACACCGAAAGGCGAGCCGTAATGGCCTCATCTTTGGCAAGCTCCTCCGATTTTTTTCACAGTTTTTTTCCAGATTTTTTTTTCCGGTTTTTTTTTATTTTTTTTTTATTTATTTTTTTTTTACCTTCCGCTGAATCTCGTTCTTTAAATGACGCTATCCCGAGGAGGACACTTAAAGGTGAGCCTTAATGGCCTCATCTTTGGCAAGCTCCTCCGATTTTTTTCACAGTTTTTTTCCAGATTTTTTTTTCCGGTTTTTTTTTTTTTTTTTTTTTTTTTTTTTTTACCTTCCGCTGACCCTCGTTATTTAAATGACGCTATCCCGAGGAGGACACCTAAAGGCGAGCCGTAATGGCCTCATCTTTGGCAAGCTCCTCCGGTTTTTTTCACAGTTTTATTCCAGATTTTTTTTTCGGTTTTTTTTTTTTTTTTTTTTTAAGTTCTGCTGACCCTCGTTCTTTAAATGACGCTATCCCGAGGAGGAGACCTAAAGGCGAGCCGTAATGGCCTCATCTTTGGCAAGCTCCTCCGGTTTTTTTCACAGTTTATTTTCCAGATTTTTTTTTCCGGTTTTTTTTTATTTTTTTTTTTACCTTCCGCTGAATCTCGTTCTTTAAATGACGCTATCCCGAGGAGGACACCTAAAGGTGAGCCTTAATGGCCTCATCTTTGGCAAGCTCCTCCGATTTTTTTCACAGTTTTTTTCCAGATTTTTTTCCGGTTTTTTTTTTTTTTTTTTTTTTATTTACGTTCTGCTGACCCTCGATCTTTAAATGACGCTATCCCGAGGAGGACACCTAAAGGTGAGCCGTAATAGCCTCATCTTTGGCAAGCTCCTCCGGTTTTTTTCACAGTTTTTTTTCCATATTTTTTTTTTCGGTTTTTTTTTTTTTTTTTTTTTTAACGTTCTGCTGAGCCTCGTTCTTTAAATGACGCTATCCCGAGGAGGACACCGAAAGGCGAGCCGTAATGGCCTCATCTTTGGCAAGCTCCTCCGGCTTTTTTCACAGTTTTATTTTCCAGATTTTTTTTCCGGTTTTTTTTTTTTTTTTTTTTTTTTTTAACCTTCCGCTGACCCTCGTTCTTTAAATGACGCTATCCCGAGGAGGACACCTAAAGGCGAGCCGTAATGGCCTCATCTTTGGCAAGCTCCTCCGGTTTTTTTCACAGTTTTTTTCCAGATTTTTTTTTTTTTTTTTTTTTTTAGGTTCTGCTGACCCTCGTTCTTTAAATGTCGCTATCCCGAGGAGGACACCTAAAGGCGAGCCGTAATGGCCTCATCTTTGGCAAGCTCCTCTGGTTTTTTTCACAGTTTTTTTCCATTTTTTTTTTCGATTTTTTTTTTTTTAACGTTCTGCTGACCCTCGTTCTTTAAATGACGCTATCCCGAGGAGGACACCGAAAGGCGAGCCGTAATGGTCTCATCTTTGGCAAGCTCCTCCGGTTTTTTTCACAATTTTTTTCCAGATTTTTTTTTCCGATTTTTTTTCCGGTTTTTTTTTTTTTTTTTTTTTTTTTTTTTTTTTTTTTTTTTTTTTTTTACCTTCCGCTGACCCTCGTTCTTTAAATGACGCTATTCCGAGGAGGACACCTAAAGGTGAGCCTTAATAGCCTCATCTTTGGCAAGCTCCTCCGGTTTTTTTTCACAGTTTTTTTCCAGATTTTTTTTTCCGTTTTTTTTTTTTTTTTTTTTTTTTTTTTTTTTTTTTTACGTTCTGCTGACCCTCGTTCTTTAAATGACGCTATCTCGAGGAGGACACCGAAAGGCGAGCCGTAATGGCCTCATCTTTGGCAAGCTCCTCCGATTTTTTTCACAGTTTTTTTCCAGATTTTTTTTTTTTTTTTACCTTCCGCTGACCCTCGTTCTTTAAATGACGCTATCCCGAGGAGGACACCTAAAGGTGAGCCTTAATGGCCTCATCTTTGGCAAGCTCCTCCGATTTTTTTCACAATTTTTTTCCAGATTTTTTTTTTCTTTTTTTTCCTTTTTTTTTTTTACGTTCTGCTGACCCTCGTTCTTTAAATGACGCTATCCCGAGGAGGACACCCAAAGGTGAGCCGTAATAGCCTCATCTTTGGCAAGCTCCTCCGGTTTTTTTTCACAGTTTTTTTTCCAGATTTTTTTTTCGGTTTTTTTTTTTTTTTTTTTTTTTTTTTTTTTTTATAACGTTCTGCTGACCCTCGTTCTTTAAATAACGCTATCCCGAGGAGGACACCGAAAGGCGAGCCGTAATGGTCTCATCTTTGGCAAGCTCCTCCGGTTTTTTTCACAGTTTTTTTCCAGATTTTTTTTCCGGTTTTTTTTCATATTTTTTTTCCGGTTTTTTTTTTTTTTTTTTACCTTCCGCTGACCCTCGTTCTTTAAATGACGCTATCCCGAGGAGGACACCTAAAGGTGAGCCTTAATAGCCTCATCTTTGGCAAGCTCCTCCGGTTTTTTTTCACAGTTTTTTTCCAGATTTTTTTTCCGGTTTTTTTTTTTTTTTTACGTTCTGCTGACCCTCGTTCTTTAAATGACGCTATCCCGAGGAGGACACCTAAAGGCGAGCCGTAATGGCCTCATCTTTGGCAAGCTCCTCCGGTTTTTTTCACAGTTTTTTTCGCGATTTTTTTTTTTTAACGTTCTGCTGAATCTCGTTATTTAAATGACGCTATCCCGAGGAGGACACCTAAAGGCGAGCCGTAATGGCCTCATCTTTGGCAAGCTCCTCCGGTTTTTTTCACCGTTTATTTTCCAAATTTTTTTCCGGTTTTTTTGTTTTTTTTTGTTTTTATTTTACGTTCTGCTGACCCTCGTTCTTTAAATTACGCTATCCCGAAGAGGACACCTAAAGGCGAGCCGTAATGGCCTCATCTTTGGCAAGCTCCTCCGGTTTTTTTCACAGTTTTTTTCCAGATTTTTTTTTCCGATTATTTATTTTTTATTTTTATTTTATTTTATTTATTTATTTTTTTATTACGTTCTGCTGACCCTCGTTCTTTAAATGACGCTATCCCGAGGAGGACACCGAAAGGCGAGCCGTAATGGTCTCATCTTTGGCAAGCTCCTCCGGTTTTTTTCACAGTTTTTTTCCAGATTTTTTTCCGGTTTTTTTTCAGATTTTTTTTTCCAGTTTTTTTTTTTTTTTTCCTTCCGCTGACCCTCGTTCTTTAAATGACGCTATCCCGAGGAGGACACCTAAAGGTGAGCCTTAATAGCCTCATCTTTGGCAAGCTCCTCCGATTTTTTTTCACAGTTTTTTTCCAGATTTTTTTTTCCGGTTTTTTTTTTTTTTTTTTTTTTTTTTACGTTCTGCAGACCCTCGTTCTTTAAATGACGCTATCCCGAGGAGGACACCTAAAGGCGAGCCGTAATGGCCTCATCTTTGGCAAGCTCCTCCGGTTTTTTTCACAGTTTTTTTCCAGATTTTTTTTTTTTTTTTTTTTAACGTTCTGCTGACCCTCGTTCTTTAAATGACGTTATCCCGAGGAGGACACCTAAAGGTGAGCCGTAATGGCCTCATCTTTGGCAAGCTCCTCCGGTTTTTTTCACAGTTTATTTTCCAGATTTTTTTTCCGGTTTTTTTTTGTTTTTTTTTTTTGTATTTTTTTTATTTTACGTTCTGCTGACCCTCGTTCTTTAATTTACGCTATCCCGAGGAGGACACCTAAAGGCGAGCCGTAATGGCCTCATCTTTGGCAAGCTCCTCCGGTTTTTTTCACAGTTTTATTCCAGATTTTTTTTTCGGTTTTTTTTTTTTTTTTTTTTTTTTTTTTTTTTTTTTTAACGTTCTGCTGACCCTCGTTCTTTAAATGACGCTATCCCGAGGAGGACACCTAAAGGCGAGCCGTAATGGCCTCATCTTTGGCAAGCTCCTCCGGTTTTTTTCACAGTTTTATTCCAGATTTTTTTTTCGGTTTTTTTTTTTTTTTTTTTTAAGTTCTGCTGACCCTCGTTCTTTAAATGACGCTATCCCGAGGAGGAGACCTAAAGGCGAGCCGTAATGGCCTCATCTTTGGCAAGCTCCTCCGGTTTTTTTCACAGTTTATTTTCCAGATTTTTTTTCCGGTTTTTTTTTTTTTTTGTATTTTTTTTATTTTACGTTCTGCTGTCCCTCGTTCTTTAATTTACGCTATCCCGAGGAGGACACCTAAAGGCGAGCCGTAATGGCCTCATCTTTGGCAAGCTCCTCCGGTTTTTTTCACAGTTTATTTTCCAGATTTTTTTCCGGTTTTGTTGTTTTTTTTTTTGTTTTTTTTTATTTTACGTTCTGCTGACCCTCGTTCTTTAAATTACGCTATCCCGAGTAGGACACCTAAAGGCGAGCCGTAATGGCCTCTTCTTTGGCAAGCTCCTCCGGTTTTTTTCACAGTTTTTTTCCAGATTTTTTTTCCGGTTTTTTTTTTTTTTTTTTTTTTTTTTTTTTTTTTTTTTTTTTTTTTTTTTTTTTTTTTTTTTTTTACGTTCTGCTGACCCTCGTTCTTTAAATGACGCTATCCCGAGGAGGACACCGAAAGGCGAGCCGTAATGGCCTCATCTTTGGCAAGCTCCTCCGATTTTTTTCACAGTTTTTTTCCAGATTTTTTTTTCCGGTTTTTTTTATTTTTTTTTTTATTTATTTTTTTTTTACCTTCCGCTGAATCTCGTTCTTTAAATGACGCTATCCCGAGGAGGACACCTAAAGGTGAGCCTTAATGGCCTCATCTTTGGCAAGCTCCTCCGATTTTTTTCACAGTTTTTTTCCAGATTTTTTTTTCCGGTTTTTTTTTTTTTTTTTTTTTTTTTTTTTTTTTTTTTTTTTTTTTTTTTTTTTTTTTTTTTTACCTTCCGCTGACCCTCGTTCTTTAAATGACGCTATCCCGAGGAGGACACCTAAAGGCGAGCCGTAATGGCCTCATCTTTGGCAAGCTCCTCCGGTTTTTTTCACAGTTTTATTCCAGATTTTTTTTTCGGTTTTTTTTTTTTTTTTTTTTTTTTTTAACGTTCTGCTGACCCTCGTTCTTTAAATGACGCTATCCCGAGGAGGACACCTAAAGGCGAGCCGTAATGGCCTCATCTTTGGCAAGCTCCTCCGGTTTTTTTCACAGTTTTATTCCAGATTTTTTTTTCGGTTTTTTTTTTTTTTTTTTTTAAGTTCTGCTGACCCTCGTTCTTTAAATGACGCTATCCCGAGGAGGAGACCTAAAGGCGAGCCGTAATGGCCTCATCTTTGGCAAGCTCCTCCGGTTTTTTTCACAGTTTATTTTCCAGATTTTTTTTTCCGGTTTTTTTTTATTTTTTTTTTTACCTTCCGCTGAATCTCGTTCTTTAAATGACGCTATCCCGAGGAGGACACCTAAAGGTGAGCCTTAATGGCCTCATCTTTGGCAAGCTCCTCCGATTTTTTTCACAGTTTTTTTCCAGATTTTTTTTCCGGTTTTTTTTTTTTTTTTTTTTTTTTTTTTTTTATTTACGTTCTGCTGACCCTCGATCTTTAAATGACGCTATCCCGAGGAGGACACCTAAAGGTGAGCCGTAATAGCCTCATCTTTGGCAAGCTCCTCCGGTTTTTTTCACAGTTTTTTTTCCATATTTTTTTTTTCGGTTTTTTTTTTTTTTTTTTTTTTTTAACGTTCTGCTGAGCCTCGTTCTTTAAATGACGCTATCCCGAGGAGGACACCGAAAGGCGAGCCGTAATGGCCTCATCTTTGGCAAGCTCCTCCGGCTTTTTTCACAGTTTTATTTTCCAGATTTTTTTTGCGGTTTTTTTTTTTTTTTTTTTTTTTTTTTTTTTTAACCTTCCGCTGACCCTCGTTCTTTAAATGACGCTATCCCGAGGAGGACACCTAAAGGCGAGCCGTAATGGCCTCATCTTTGGCAAGCTCCTCCGGTTTTTTTCACAGTTTTTTTCCAGATTTTTTTTTTTTTTTTTTTAGGTTCTGCTGACCCTCGTTCTTTAAATGTCGCTATCCCGAGGAGGACACCTAAAGGTGAGCCGTAATGGCCTCATCTTTGGCAAGCTCCTCCGGTTTTTTTCACAGTTTATTTTCCAGATTTTTTTTCCGGTTTTTTTTTTTTTTTTGTATTTTTTTTATTTTACGTTCTGCTGACCCTCGTTCTTTAATTTACGCTATCCCGAGGAGGACACCTAAAGGCGAGCCGTAATGGCCTCATCTTTGGCAAGCTCCTCCGGTTTTTTTCACAGTTTATTTTCCAGATTTTTTTCCGGTTTTTTTGTTTTTTTTTTTGTTTTTTTTTATTTTACGTTCTGCTGACCCTCGTTCTTTAAATTACGCTATCCCGAGGAGGACACCTAAAGGCGAGCCGTAATGGCCTCATCTTTGGCAAGCTCCTCCGGTTTTTTTCACAGTTTTTTTCCAGATTTTTTTTCCGGTTTTTTTTTTTTTTTTTTTTTTTTTTTTTTTTTTTTTTTTTTTACGTTCTGCTGACCCTCGTTCTTTAAATGACGCTATCCCGAGGAGGACACCGAAAGGTGAGCCGTAATGGCCTCATCTTTGGCAAGCTCCTCCGATTTTTTTCACAGTTTTTTTCCAGTTTTTTTTTCCGGTTTTTTTTATTTTTTTTTTTATTTATTTTTTTTTTACCTTCCGCTGAATCTCGTTCTTTAAATGACGCTATCCCGAGGAGGACACCTAAAGGTGATCCTTAATGGCCTCATCTTTGGCAAGCTCCTCCGATTTTTTTCACAGTTTTTTTCCAGATTTTTTTTTCCGGTTTTTTTTTTTTTTTTTTTTTTTTTTTTTTTTTTTTTTTTTTTTTACCTTCCGCTGACCCTCGTTCTTTAAATGACGCTATCCCGAGGAGGACACCTAAAGGCGAGCCGTAATGGCCTCATCTTTGGCAAGCTCCTCCGGTTTTTTTCACAGTTTTATTCCAGATTTTTTTTTCGGTTTTTTTTTTTTTTTTCTTTTAACGTTCTGCTGACCCTCGTTCTTTAAATGACGCTATCCCGAGGAGGACACCTAAAGGCGAGCCGTAATGGCCTCATCTTTGGCAAGCTCCTCCGGTTTTTTTCACAGTTTTATTCCAGATTTTTTTTTCGGTTTTTTTTTTTTTTTTTTTTAAGTTCTGCTGACCCTCGTTCTTTAAATGACGCTATCCCGAGGAGGAGACCTAAAGGCGAGCCGTAATGGCCTCATCTTTGGCAAGCTCCTCCGGTTTTTTTCACAGTTTATTTTCCAGATTTTTTTTTCCGGTTTTTTTTTATTTTTTTTTTACCTTCCGCTGAATCTCGTTCTTTAAATGACGCTATCCCGAGGAGGACACCTAAAGGTGAGCCTTA
>NC_142439.1:62380000-62382500 GCF_059453495.1 Arachis ipaensis | reverse complement strand
CCTCCGATTTTTTTCACAGTTTTTTTCCAGATTTTTTTTTCCGGTTTTTTTTTATTTTTTTTTTTACCTTCCGCTGAATCTCGTTCTTTAAATGACGCTATCCCGAGGAGGACACCTAAAGGTGAGCCTTAATGGCCTCATCTTTGGCAAGCTCCTCCGATTTTTTTCACAGTTTTTTTCCAGATTTTTTTTTCCGGTTTTTTTTTTTTTTTTTTTTTTTTTTTTTTTTTTTTTTACCTTCCGCTGACCCTCGTTCTTTAAATGACGCTATCCCGAGGAGGACACCTAAAGGCGAGCCGTAATGGCCTCATCTTTGGCAAGCTCCTCCGGTTTTTTTCACAGTTTTATTCCAGATTTTTTTTTTGGTTTTTTTTTTTTTTTTTTTTTTTTTTTTTTTTTTTTTTTAACGTTCTGCTGACCCTCGTTCTTTAAATGACGCTATCCCGAGGAGGACACCTAAAGGCGAGCCGTAATGGCCTCATCTTTGGCAAGCTCCTCCGGTTTTTTTCACAGTTTTATTCCAGATTTTTTTTTCGGTTTTTTTTTTTTTTTTTTTAAGTTCTGCTGACCCTCGTTCTTTAAATGACGCTATCCCGAGGAGGAGACCTAAAGGCGAGCCGTAATGGCCTCATCTTTGGCAAGCTCCTCCGGTTTTTTTCACAGTTTATTTTCCAGATTTTTTTTCCGGTTTTTTTTTATTTTTTTTTTTACCTTCCGCTAAATCTCGTTCTTTAAATGACGCTATCCCGAGGAGGACACCTAAAGGTGAGCCTTAATGGCCTCATCTTTGGCAAGCTCCTCCGATTTTTTTCACAGTTTTTTTCCAGATTTTTTTTCCGGTTTTTTTTTTTTTTTTTTTTTTTTTTTTTTTTTTACGTTCTGCTGACCCTCGTTCTTTAAATGACGCTATCCCGAGGAGGACACCGAAAGGCGAGCCGTAATGGCCTCATCTTTGGCAAGCTCCTCCGGTTTTTTTCACAGTTTTTTTCCAGATTTTTTTTTTTTTTTTTTTTTTAGGTTCTGCTGACCCTCGTTCTTTAAATGTCGCTATCCCGAGGAGGACACCTAAAGGTGAGCCGTAATAGCCTCATCTTTGGCAAGCTCCTACGATTTTTTTTCACAGTTTTTTTTCCAGATTTTTTTTTCGATTTTTTTTTTTTTAACGTTCTGCTGACCCTCGTTCTTTAAATGACGCTATCCCGAGGAGGACACCGAAAGGCGAGCCGTAATGGTCTCATCTTTGGCAAGCTCCTCCGGTTTTTTTCACAATTTTTTTCCAGATTTTTTTTCCGGTTTTTTTTCAGATTTTTTTTTCCGGTTTTTTTTTTTTTTTTTTTTTAACCTTCCGCTGACCCTCGTTCTTTAAATGACGCTATCCCGAGGAGGACACCTAAAGGTGAGCCTTAATAGCCTCATCTTTGGCAAGCTCCTCTGGTTTTTTTTCACAGTTTTTTTCCAGATTTTTTTTTCCGATTTTTTTTTTTTTTTTTTTTTTTTTTTTTTTTTTACGTTCTGCTGACCCTCGTTCTTTAAATGACGCAATCCCGAGGAGGACACCGAAAGGCGAGCCGTAATGGTCTCATCTTTGGCAAGCTCCTCCGGTTTTTTTCACAGTTTTTTTCCAGATTTTTTTTCCGGTTTTTTTTCAGATTTTTTTTTCCGGTTTTTTTTTTTTTTTTTTACCTTCCGCTGACCCTCGTTCTTTAAATGATGACGCTATCCCGAGGAGGACACCTAAAGGTGAGCCTTAATAGCCTCATCTTTGGCAAGCTCCTCCGATTTTTTTTCACAGTTTTTTTCCAGATTTTTTTTTCCGGTTTTTTTTTTTTTTTTTTTTTTTTTTTTTTTTTTTTAACCTTCCGCTGACCCTCGTTCTTTAAATGACGCTATCCCGAGGAGGACACCTAAAGGCGAGCCGTAATGGCCTCATCTTTGGCAAGCTCCTCCGGTTTTTTTCACAGTTTTTTTCCAGATTTTTTTTTTTTTTTTTAACGTTCTGCTGACCCTCGTTCTTTAAATGACGTTATCCCGAGGAGGACACCTAAAGGTGAGCCGTAATGGCCTCATCTTTGGCAAGCTCCTCCGGTTTTTTTCACAGTTTATTTTCCAGATTTTTTTTCCGGTTTTTTTTGTTTTTTTTTTTTGTATTTTTTTTATTTTACGTTCTGCTGACCCTCGTTCTTTAATTTACGCTATCCCGAGGAGGACACCTAAAGGCGAGCCGTAATGGCCTCATCTTTGGCAAGCTCCTCCGGTTTTTTTCACAGTTTATTTTCCAGATTTTTTTCCGGTTTTTTTGTTTTTTTTTTATTTTACGTTCTGCTGACCCTCGTTCTTTAAATTACGCTATCCCGAGGAGGACACCTAAAGGCGAGCTGTAATGGCCTCATCTTTGGCAAGCTCCTCCGGTTTTTTTCACAGTTTTTTTCCAGATTTTTTTTCCGGTTTTTTTTTTTTTTTTTTTTTTACGTTCTGCTGACCCTCGTTCTTTAAATGACGC